>NC_090324.1:69965756-70265756 GCF_040869045.1 Eurosta solidaginis | reverse complement strand
GAATCACCAACATTTTCGCCATTATAAAATAGATTTCATATAATATTAATAACAAAATCACATTTGGAAATGCTTAAATTTCCGCTACAAATTGATCAGCTGTTCATTTATCTGTCAAATCATCACTTTCTGAAGTTGGGAACTTAATTCGTAATACCAAACAAGAGTTGAGTTTTCTTAAAGTTGAGTTGTTTTAATTACAACCCAAATAAGTTGAGTTGCGAACGGCAATAGGGGCCTAAAACTTACTACAGGCATCGCCAGAAATGAGAAAACTCCATAATGACACTCAAGAAATTTTTCCCGGTCAATTTTTCTTAAGGCAAAACGCAGATCATAAGACAAAATGCCTCATACTGTATGGAAAATTTAAGTTGCCAACGCGGGTTTTCGTAAGAAAGAAGTATGGTCAGGCCTTACAAGAGGGGAGGGGGAATGGGGGGATTACCCCCGCGCCCGGAGTTTCTGAGGGGGCCCGCGATTTAGAGGTAATAAGACATTTTTTTAATTCAGTAGAGTTTTTTGTTGTTCCATGTGCAATCTTTAAAAGCCGAATTTCAAAAGTAACGAATATCTGCATTTCGTTTTAATATCATAGTGAAGTGTGAAAAATAATTTGAAAAGTCCTTTTCCTTAAAATTTATGAATAAATATTTCATTTGGCAGCTGGCTTAAAACGAGTTTTTAGAAATTTGTGCAAAACACGTGAGGGAAACTATATTAGATCAACGCAAGAAAGTATTTTGCTATTATCGTTGATGCTCCGTCTGATGCAAGTCATGTTGTTCGTTTTGCGCTATCTACATTTCAATTCTTTACAATTCAAGAACGGTTTTTGGCTTTCGTGGATTGTAACCAAAAAATTGGTCAGGAAGTCGCTTATTTAATTTGCCATACTCTAGGTAAACATGAAATCCCATTAAAAGATTGTTGTGCACAAGGATACGATAACGGCGCCATTATGAATGGAGCTTACAACGGAGCACAACGTCACATTCTCGACAAAAACTCGAATGCTGCATACTCGTCTTGTGCAACCCACATTCTCAATTTATGTGGTGTTTATGCTGCAGCATGTTTTACGGCTGCAATTACTTTCTTCGGAGTTGTACAAAAATGTTTAACTATTTTCAGCAGAAGTCCACAACGATGGGGCATCCCCAAAAAAAAAAAATGTACCGAGCTCTCTTTACAGTCCTTCAGACACTAGGTGGTCGGCTAGAATTGAGGCAATCAGACCATTCGCAAACCATGTTCCAGGATTAACACAAGCACTAAACACATTACTTAAGCTAAATGTGACTGCACAAGCATACGGAGATGTTACCGGCATTCTAAAATACATCAACAAGTTCGAATGTATCTTGCTGTCCTCAATTTGGTTCAAAATACTGACTACCATTGATGAAAGAAACGTCGTATTCCAAGCTAGAGACGCCACCATAAATGTTGAGGTCCGACATCTAGATGCCTTACTAGCTGATTTGAAGTTGATCAGGAACCAATGTGATACAATTTTAACGATAGCAAAACAGTTGCTTATGGCGAGTACCGAAGAAGATTTAATGATGAGCTGTACGAGCTATACGCAGACATCAACATAGTCCAGCGAATTAAAACGCAGCGGCTGCGCTGGCTAGGCCATGTTATGCGAATGAAAGATGATGCTCCGGCCAAGAAAGTGTTTCTATCGGAACCCGCCTATGGAAGCAGAGGTAGAGGGCGGCCCCCACTCCGTTGGAAGGACCAGGTGGAAAACGATTTAAACTCCCTTGGTGTGACCAATTGGCGCCGGTTGGCGGAGCGAAGGAGCGACTGGCGCGCCTTGTTGGACGGCCATAACCGTTTAGACGGTTAAGCGCCAATTAAGTAAGTAAGTAAAACAGTTGCTATTCAATTCAACATCTCGCCAAAGTTTCTGGACATTCGAACGATTTGCAGCTATCAGAAATTTGAGCGAAACGTTTTCCTTTTTGTGGCAATTTGAAGACATGGATGAAACTACGGTTCGGGCGAGCGCAGCAAAATTTGTCGACAAATACAAGTCGGACTTTTCTTAATTCACTTAAAACACATTTTCGAAACAAGTTTTGATAAAGGTCTGTCACCATTGGAATTGCTAAATGCCATCTATGTTCAAAATCTGTATACAACTTTCCCCAACATTTGTGTTGCTTTACATATCTTTTGCACTATACTTGTCACTCTAGCTAGTGCAGAACATTCCTTCAGCGTCCTTTCAAGAATCAAAAACTTTCATAGAACGTGTTCATCTCAAGAGCGAGTTTTAGGACTTGCCACGCTTTGTGTTGAATCCGTTTTGGCAGGACAGTTCAATTTTGATATTAATATAAAAAATTTTGCAGCGAAAAAAGCAAGAAAAGCCGCTATTTGATATCCGAACCTTCTATATTGAATAACTAAAATTTATAATCACCATTATATTTATGAGAAATGTACTAAAATGTTACCAAATAACTAGAAAAGATTATTTGAAACAATATGTGGCTGTTAAAAGAGAATTTTATTTCTAGGTTATTCCTATATGACACTACTTTATTCTGTCTTGGATTCCAAACAAGAAAAACTGACGAAACTTTATCGGAACTTCAAAATACAAAAACAATTTCTCCATGAGAAAACAAGACCACTATTCCCCTCAAAATTAGTGAGTTTGACATGTTTTTGTTTATGTTTTAAATTTTATTTTTTATTAACATTTTTAACAATAAAAACAATGCAAATAAGACGGGAAAATGACTTCAGTTTTCGATGGTTCACTTTTTTCTCAAGAAAGTTGATTTTATTTGTGTTTTTATGCACGAAATTTTCAAACTAAAAACGAAATTTTCATTTGTCAGAAAAACTAAAGAAATACGGCCGAAAGTAAAAAAAAAACTGTCGAAATGCAAACTGGTTCATTGTATCTTTCTTGTATTTCGTTAATTTTTTGAAATATAGTTTACACACTTACACCAGTACTGAAACCGTATTAGGAGTGAGGGCGAAAAAAAAATTTAAGAGAAAATACAAGAAAAATACATAGAAAATAAAGTAGTGTCATATAGGTATTACAATAATCCAGTATAAATAGTAAATATTCTGTGTTAATTTTGTTTTCAGCTCTTAATCCAAAAATCATTTAGTTAATGTGGCAAAATTGTTTTTTGATGTAATCCTTCAATAAGGATTCATGAATGAGACGTGGATTTTTTTATAGGGGGCCCGTAAATTTTTTAGTTCCGGGCCCGGATTTTGTGCTTAAATCATAAAAACAAAAAAATCAAATTATCACTCCGTCATAGAAACTGTTATACCTACCTACTGAACATCCCAGCCTGCACAGGCCATTTCCCATAGCATAAGAAGTTTTTTTGAAAACCCCTTTTTTTCAAACCCTTTCGCAGGTAGTGGTTAAAAAATTTACAGACTCATTAGATGCCTGCCCTGTATGGTATATTGTCGCCGATTGTGACAAACTTAACGAAAAACAAGTAAGGAAGGCTAAGTTCGGGTGTAACCGAACATTACATACTCAGCTGAGAGCTATGGAGAAAAAATAAGGGAAAATCACCATGTAGGAAAATGAACCTAGGGTAAGCCCCGAAATGTGTTTGTATGGCATGAGTATCAAATGGAAGGTATTAAAGAGTATTTTAGAAGGGAGTGGGCCATAGTTCTTTTCGAGATATCGCCATAAAGGTGGACCAGGGGTGACTCTAGAATGTGTTTGTACGATATGGGTATCAAATTAAAGGTGTTAATGAGTATTTTAAAAGGGCGTGGGCTTAGTTCTATAGGTGGACGCCATTTAAGGATATCGCCATAAAGGTGGACCAGGGCTGACTCTAGAATTTGTTTGTACGATATAGGTATCAAATGAAAGGTGTTAATGGGTCTTTTAAAAGGGCGTGGGCTTAGTTCTATAGGTGGACGCCTTTTCGAGATATCGCCATAAAGGTGGACCAGGGTGACTATAGAATTTATTTTTACGATATGGGTATCAAATGAAAGGTGTTAATGAGTACTTTAAAAGGGAGTGGGCCTTAGTTCTATAGGTGGACGCCTTTTCCAGATATCGCCATAAAGGTGGACCAGGGGTGACTCTAGAATGTGTTTGTAAGATATGGGTATCAAATGAAAGGTGTTAATGAGTATTTTAAAAGGGAGTGATCCTTAGTTCCATAGGTGGACGCCGTTTCGAGATATCGGCATAAAGATGGACCAGGGGTGACTATAGAATGTGTTTGTACGATATGGGTATGAAATGAAAGGTATTAATGAGTATTTTAAAAGGAAGTGGGCTTTAGTTCTATAGGTGGACGCCTTTTCGAGATATCGCCATAAAGGTGGACCAGGGGTGACTCTAGAATTTGTTTGTACGATATGGGTATCAAATTAAAGGTATTAATGAGGGTTTTAAAAGGGAGTGGTGGTAGTTGTATAGGTAGTCGCCTTTTCGAGATATCGGCATAAAGGTGGACCAGGGGTGACTAGAATTCGTTTGTACAATATGGGTATCAAACGAAAGGTGCTAATGAGTATTTTAAAAGGGAGTGGGCCTTAGTTCCATAGGTGGACGCCTTTTCGAGATATCGCCATAAAGGTGGATCATGGGTGACTCTAGAATGCGCTTGTACAATATGGGTATCAAACGAAACGTGTTAATGAGTATTTTAAAAGGCAGCGGGCCTTAGTTTTATGGGTGAACGCCTTTTCGAGATATCGCCATAAAGGTGGACCAGGGGTGACTCTAGAATTTGTTTGTACGATATGGGTATCAAATGAAAGGTGTTAATGAGTCTTTTTAAAAGAGAGTGGGCCATAGTTCTATAGGTGGTCGCCTTTTGGAGATATCGCCATAAAGGTGGACCATGGGTGACTCTAGAATGCGCTTGTACAATATGGGTATCAAATGAAAGGTTTTAATGAGTATTTTAAAAGGGCGTGGGGCTTAGTTCTATAGGTGGACGCCTTTTCGAGATATCGTCATAAAGGTGGACCAGGGGTGACTCCATAATGTGTTTGTACGATATGGGTTTCAAATGAAAGGTGTTAATGAGTCTTTTAAAAGGGAGTGATCCTTAGTTCCATAGGTGGACGCCGTTTCGAGATATCGGCATAAAGATGGACCAGGGGTGACTATAGAATGTGTTTGTACGATATGGGTATGAAATGAATGGTGTTAATGAGTATTTTAAAAGGGAGTGGGCCTTAGTTCTATATGTGGACGCCTTTTCCAGATATCGCCATAAAGATGGACCAGAGGTGACTCTGGAATGTGTTTGTACGATATGGGTATCAAATGAAAGGTGTTAATGAGTATTTAAAACGAAGTGGGCCTTAGTTCTATATGTGGACGCCTTTTCCAGATATCGCCATAAAGGTGGACCAGAGGTGACTCTAGAATGTGTTTGTACGATATGGGTATCAAATGAAAGGGGTTAATGAACATTTTAAAAGGCAGTGGCGGTAGTTGTATAGGCGGTCGCCTTTTCGAGATATCGGCATAAAGGTGGACCAGGGGTGACTCTAGAATGCGTTTATACAATATGGGTATCAAACGAAAGGTGCTAATGAGTATTTTAAAAGGGCGTGGGGCTTAGTTCTATAGGTGGTCGCCTTTTGGAGATATCGCCATAAAGGTGGACCAGGGCTGTCTCTAGAATATGTTTGTACGAAATGGGTATCAAATGAAAGGTGTTAATGAGTATTTTAAAAGGGCGTGGGGCTTAGTTCTATAGGTGGACACCTTTTCGAGATATCGCCATAAAGGTGGACCAGGGGTGACTCTATAATGTGTTTGTACGATATAGGTATCAAATTAAAGGTATTAATGAGGGTTTTAAAAGGGAGTGGTGGGAGTGGTCGCCGTTTCGAGATATCGGCATAATGGTGGACCAGGGGTGACTCTATAATGTGTTTGTACGATATAGGTATCAAATTAAAGGTATTAATGAGGGTTTTAAAAGGGAGTGGTGGGATTGGTCGCCGTTTCGAGATATCGGCATAATGGTGGACCAGGGGTGACTCTAGAATGTGTTTGTATAATATGGGTATTAAACGAAAGGTGTTAATGAGTATTTTAAAAGGGCGTGGGGCTTAGTTCTATAGGTGGACGCCTTTTCGAGATATCGCCATATAGGTGGACCAGGGGTGACTCCATAATGTGTTTGTACGATATGGGTATCAAATGGAAGGTGTTAATGAGTATTTTAAAAGGGCGTGGGGCTTAGTTCTATAGGTGGACGCCTTTTCGAGATATCGCCATAAAGGTGGACCAGAGGTGACTCTAGAATGTGTTTTTACGATATGGGTATCAAGTGAAAGGTGTTAATGAGTATTTTAAAACGAAGTGGGCCTTAGTTCTATATGTGGACGCCTTTTCCAGATATCGCCATAAAGGTGGACCAGAGGTGACTCTAGAATGTGTTTGTACGATATGGGTATCAAATTAAAGGTGTTAGTGAGTATTTTAAAATGAAGTGGGCCTTAGTTCTATAGGTGGACGCCTTTTCGAGATATCGCCATAAAGGTGGACCAGGGGTGACCCTAGAATTTGTTTGTACGATATGGGTATCAAATGAAAGGGGTTAATGAACATTTTAAAAGGCAGTGGTGGTAGTTGTATAGGTGGTCGCCTTTTCGAGATATCGGAATAAAGGTGGACCAGGGGTGACTCTAGAATGCGTTTGTACAATATGGGTATCAAACGAAAGGTGCTAATGAGTATTTTAAAAGGGAGTGGGCCTTAGTTCCATAGGTGGACGCCTTTTCGAGATATCGCCATAAAGGTGGACCATGGGTGACTCTAGAATGCGCTTGTACAATATGGGTATCAAACGAAACGTGTTAATGAGTATTTTAAAAGGGAGTGATCCTTAGTTCCATAGGTGGACGCCGTTTCGAGATATCGGAATAAAGATGGGGGGTGACTATAAAATGTGTTTGTACGATATGGGTATGAAATGAATGGTGTTAATGAGTATTTTAAAAGGGAGTGGGCCTTAGTTCTATATGTGGACGCCTTTTCCAGATATCGCCATAAAGGTGGACCAGGGGTGACTATAGAATTTGTTTGTACGATATGGGTATCAAATGAAAGGTGTTAATGAGTACTTTAAATGGGAGTGGGCCCTAGTTCTATAGGTGGACGCCTTTTCGAGATATCGCCATAAAGGTGGACCAGGGGTGACTCTAGAATGTGTTTGTAAGATATGGGTATCAAATGAAAGGTGTTAATGAGTATTTTAAAAGGGAGTGATCCTTAGTTCCATAGGTGGACGCCTTTTCGAGATATCGCCATAAAGGTGGACCAGGGGTGACTCTAGAATTTGTTTGTAAGATATGGGTATCAAATGAAAGGTGTTAATGAGTATTTTAAAAGGGAGTGATCCTTAGTTCCATAGGTGGACGCCGTTTCGAGATATCGGAATACAGATGGGGGGTGACTATAGAATGTGTTTGTACGATATGGGTATGAAATGAATGGTGTTAATGAGTATTTTAAAAGGGAGTGTGCCTTAGTTCTATATGTGGACGCCTTTTCCAGATATCGCCATAAAGGTGGACCAGAGGTGACTCTAGAATGTGTTTGTACGATATGGGTATCAAATGAAAGGTGTTAATGAGTATTTTTAAAAGAGAGTGGGCCTTAGTTCTATAGATGGACGCCTTTTCGAGATATCGCCATAAAGGTGGACCAGGGGTGACTATAGAAATTGTTTGTACGATATGGGTATCAAATGAAAGGTGTTAATGAGTCTTTTTAAAAGAGAGTGGGCCTTAGTTCTATAGATGGACGCCTTTTCGAGATATCGCCATAAAGGTGGACCAGGGGTGACTATAGAATTTGTTTGTACGATATGGGTATCAAATGAAAGGTGTTAATGAGTACTTCAAATGGGAGTGGGCCTTAGTTCTATAGGTGGACGCCTTTTCGAGATATCGCCATAAAGGTGGACCAGGGGTGACTCTAGAATGTGTTTGTAAGATATGGGTATCAAATGAAAGATGTTAATGAGTATTTTAAAAGGGAGTGATTCTTAGTTCCATAGGTGGACGCCGTTTCGAGATATCGGAATAAAGAGGGGGGTGACTATAGAATGTGTTTGTACGATATGGGTATGAAATGAATGGTGTTAATGAGTATTTTAAAAGGGAGTGGGCCTTAGTTCTATATGTGGACGCCTTTTCGAGATATCGCCATAAAGGTGGACCATGGGTGACTCTAGAATGCGCTTGTACAATATGGGTATCAAATGAAAGGTTTTAATGAGTATTTTAAAAGGGCGTGGGGCTTAGTTCTATAGGTGGACGCCTTTTCGAGATATCGCCATAAAGGTGGACCAGGGGTGACTCCATAATGTGTTTGTACGATATGGGTTTCAAATGAAAGGTGTTAATGAGTATTTTAAAAGGGAGTGATCCTTACTTCCATAGGTGGACGCCGTTTCGAGATATCGGCATAAAGATGGACCAGGGGTGACTATAGAATGAGTTTGTACGATATGGGTATGAAATGAATGGTGTTAATGAGTATTTTAAAAGGGAGTGGGCCTTAGTTCTATATGTGGACGCCTTTTCCAGATATCGCCATAAAGATGGACCAGAGGTGACTCTAGAATGTGTTTGTACGATATGGGTATCAAATGAAAGGTGTTAATGAGTATTTAAAACGAAGTGGGCCTTAGTTCTATATGTGGGCGCCTTTTCCAGATATCGCCATAAAGGTGGACCACAGGTGACTCTAGAATGTGTTTGTACGATATGGGTATCAAATGAAAGGGGTTAATGAACATTTTAAAAGGCAGTGGTGGTAGTTGTATAGGCGGTCGCCTTTTCGAGATATCGGCATAAAGGTGGACCAGGGGTGACTCTAGAATGCGTTTATACAATATGGGTATCAAACGAAAGGTGCTAATGAGTATTTTAAAAGGGCGTGGGGCTTAGTTCTATAGGTGGTCGCCTTTTGGAGATATCGCCATAAAGGTGGAATAGGGCTGTCTCTAGAATATGTTTGTACGATTTGGAGATATCGCCATAAAGCTGGAATAGGGCTGTCTCTAGAATATGTTTGTACGATATGGGTATCAAATGAAAGGTGTTAATGAGTATGTTAAAAGGGCGTAGGTGGACACCTTGTCGAGATATCGCCATAAAGGTGGACCAGGGGTGACTCTATAATGTGTTTGTACGATATAGGTATCAAATTAAAGGTATTAATGAGGGTTTTAAAAGGGAGTGGTGGGAGTGGTCGCCGTTTCGAGATATCGGCATAATGGTGGACCAGGGGTGACTCTATAATGTGTTTGTACGATATAGGTATCAAATTAAAGGTATTAATGAGGGTTTTAAAAGGGAGTGGTGGGAGCGGTCGCCTTTTCGAGATATCGGCATAATGGTGGACCAGGGGTGACTCTAGAATGCGTTTGTATAATATGGGTATTAAACGAAAGGTGTTAATGAGTATTTTAAAAGGGCGTGGGGCTTAATTCTATAGGTGGACGCCTTTTCGAGATATCGCCATAAAGGTGGACCAGGGGTGACTCTATAATGTGTTTGTACGATATAGGTATCAAATTAAAGGTATTAATGAGGGTTTTAAAAGGGAGTGGTGGGAGTGGTCGCCGTTTCGAGATATCGGCATAATGGTGGACCAGGGGTTACTCTATAATGTGTTTGTACGATATAGGTATCAAATTAAAGGTATTAATGAGGGTTTTAAAAGGGAGTGTTGGGAGCGGTCGCCTTTTCGAGATATCGGCATAATGGTGGACCAGGGGTGACTCTAGAATGCGTTTGTATAATATGGGTATTAAACGAAAGGTGTTAATGAGTATTTTAAAAGGGCGTGGGGCTTAGTTCTATAGGTGGACGCCTTTTCGAGATATCGCCATAAAGGTGGACCAGGGGTGACTCCATAATGTGTTTGTACGATATGGGCATCAAATGATAGGTGTTAATGAGTATTTTTAAAGGGCGTGGGGCTTAGTTCTATAGGTGGACGCCTTTTCGAGATATCGCCATAAAGGTGGACCAGAGGTGACTCTAGAATGTGTTTTTACGATATGGGTATCAAGTGAAAGGTGTTAATGAGTATTTTAAAACGAAGTAGGCCTTAGTTCTATATGTGGACGCCTTTTCCAGATATCGCCATAAAGGTGGACCAGAGGTGACTCTAGAATGTGTTTGTACGATATGGGTATCAAATTAAAGGTGTTAGTGAGTATTTTAAAATGAAGTGGGCCTTAGTTCTATAGGTGGACGCCTTTTCGAGATATCGCCATAAGGGTGGACCAGGGGTGACCCTAGAATTTGTTTGTACGATATGGGTATCAAATGAAAGGGGTTAATGAACATTTTAAAAGGCAGTGGTGGTAGTTGTATAGGTGGTCGCCTTTTCGAGATATCGGCATAAAGGTGGACCAGGAGTGACTCTAGAGTGCGTTTGTACAATATGGGTATCAAACGAATGGTGCTAATGAGTATTTTAAAAGGGAGTGGGCCTTAGTTCCATAGGTGGACGCCTTTTCGAGATATCGCCATAAAGGTGGACCATGGGTGACTCTAGAATGCGCTTGTACAATATGGGTATCAAACGAAACGTGTTAATGAGTATTTTAAAAGGGAGTGATCCTTAGTTCCATAGGTGGACGCCGTTTCGAGATATCGGAATAAAGATGGGGGGTGACTATAGAATGTGTTTGTACGATATGGGTATGAAATGAATGGTGTTAATGAGTATTTTAAAAGGGAGTGGGCCTTAGTTCTATATGTGGACGCCTTTTCCAGATATCGCCATAAAGGTGGACCAGGGGTGACTATAGAATTTGTTTGTACGATATGGGTATCAAATGAAAGGTGTTAATGAGTACTTTAAATGGGAGTGGGCCTTAGTTCTATAGGTGGACGCCTTTTCGAGATATCGCCATAAAGGTGGACCAGGGGTGACTCTAGAATGTGTTTGTAAGATATGGGTATCAAATGAAAGGTGTTAATGAGTATTTTAAAAGGGAGTGATCCTTAGTTCCATAGGTGGACGCCTTTTCGAGATATCGCCATAAAGGTGGACCAGGGATGACTCTAGAATTTGTTTGTAAGATATGGGTATCAAATGAAAGGTGTTAATGAGTATTTTAAAAGGGAGTGATCCTTAGTTCCATAGGTGGACGCCTTTTCGAGATATCGCCATAAAGGTGGACCATGGGTGACTCTAGAATGCGCTTGTACAATATGGGTATCAAATGAAAGGTTTTAATGAGTATTTTAAAAGGGCGTGGGGCTTAGTTCTATAGGTGGACGCCTTTTCGAGATATCGCCATAAAGGTGGACCAGGGGTGACTCCATAATGTGTTTGTACGATATGGGTTTCAAATGAAAGGTGTTAATGAGTATTTTAAAAGGGAGTGATCCTTACTTCCATAGGTGGACACCGTTTCGAGATATCGGCATAAAGATGGACCAGGGGTGACTATAGAATGTGTTTGTACGATATGTGTATGAAATGAATGGTTTTAATGAGTATTTTAAAAGGGAGTGGGCCTTAGTTCTATATGTGGACGCCTTTTCCAGATATCGCCATAAAGATGGACCAGAGGTGACTCTAGAATGTGTTTGTACGATATGGGTATCAAATGAAAGGTGTTAATGAGTATTTAAAACGAAGTGGGCCTTAGTTCTATATGTGGACGCCTTTTCCAGATATCACCATAAAGGTGGACCAGAGGTGACTCTAGAATGTGTTTGTACGATATGGGTATCAAATGAAAGGGGTTAATGAACATTTTAAAAGGCAGTGGTGGTAGTTGTATAGGCGGTCGCCTTTTCGAGATATCGGCATAAAGGTGGACCAGGGGTGACTCTAGAATGCGTTTATACAATATGGGTATCAAACGAAAGGTGCTAATGAGTATTTTAAAAGGGCGTGGGGCTTAGTTCTATAGGTGGTCGCCTTTTCGAGATATCGCCATAAAGGTGGACCAGGGGTGACTCTATAATGTGTTTGTACGATATAGGTATCAAATTAAAGGTATTAATGAGGGTTTTAAAAGGGAGTGGTGGGAGTGGTCGCCGTTTCGAGATATCGGCATAATGGTGGACCAGGGGTGACTCTATAATGTGTTTGTACGATATAGGTATCAAATTAAAGGTATTAATGAGGGTTTTAAAAGGGAGTGGTGGGAGTGGTCGCCGTTTCGAGATATCGGCATAATGGTGGACCAGGGGTGACTCTAGAATGCGTTTGTATAATATGGGTATTAAACGAAAGGTGTTAATGGCGTGGGGCTTAGTTCTATAGGTGGACGCCTTTTCGAGATATCGCCATAAAGGTGGACCAGGGGTGACTCCATAATGTGTTTGTACGATATGGGTATCAAATGAAAGGTGTTAATGAACATTTTAAAAGGCAGTGGTGGTAGTTGTATAGGCGGTCGCCTTTTCGAGATATCGGCATAAAGGTGGACCAGGGGTGACTCTAGAATGCGTTTATACAATATGGGTATCAAACGAAAAGTGCTAATGAGTATTTTAAAAGGGCGTGGGGCTTAGTTCTATAGGTTGTCGCCTTTTGGAGATATCGCCATAAAGGTGGACCAGGGCTGTCTCTAGAATATGTTTGTACGATATGGGTATCAAATGAAAGGTGTTAATGAGTATTTTAAAAGGGCGTGGGGCTTAGTTCTATAGGTGGACACCTTTTCGAGATATCGCCATAAAGGTGGACCAGGGGTGACTCTATAATGTGTTTGTACGATATAGGTATCAAATTAAAGGTATTAATGAGGGTTTTAAAAGGGAGTGGTGGGAGTGGTCACCGTTTCGAGATATCGGCATAATGGTGGACCAGGGGTGACTCTATAATGTGTTTGTACGATATAGGTATCAAATTAAAGGTATTAATGAGGGTTTTAAAAGGGAGTGGTGGGAGTGGTCGCCGTTTCGAGATATCGGCATAATGGTGGACCAGGGGTGACTCTAGAATGCGTTTGTATAATATGGGTATTAAACGAAAGGTGTTAATGGCGTGGGGCTTAGTTCTATAGGTGGACGCCTTTTCGAGATATCGCCATAAAGGTGGACCAGGGGTGACTCCATAATGTGTTTGTACGATATGGGTATCAAATGAAAGGTGTTAATGAGTATTTTAAAAGGGCGTGGGGCTTAGTTCTATAGGTGGACGCCTTTTCGAGATATCGCCATAAAGGTGGACCAGAGGTGACTCTAGAATGTGTTTTTACGATATGGGTATCAAGTGAAAGGTGTTAATGAGTATTTTAAAACGAAGTGGGCCTTAGTTCTATATGTGTACGCCTTTTCCAGATATCGCCATAAAGGTGGACCAGAGGTGACTCTAGAATGTGTTTGTACGATATGGGTATCAAATTAAAGGTGTTAGTGAGTATTTTAAAATGAAGTGGGCCTTAGTTCTATAGGTGGACGCCTTTTCGAGATATCGCCATAAAGGTGGACCAGGGGTGACCGTAGAATTTGTTTGTACGATATGGGTATCAAATGAAAGGGGTTAATGAACATTTTAAAAGGCAGTGGTGGTAGTTGTATAGGTGGTCGCCTTTTCGAGATATCGGCATAAAGGTGGACCAGGGGTGACTCTAGAATGCGTTTGTACAATATGGGTATCAAACGAAAGGTGCTAATGAGTATTTTAAAAGGGATTGGGCCTTAGTTCCATAGGTGGACGCCTTTTCGAGATATCGCCATAAAGGTGGACCATGGGTGACTCTAGAATGCGCTTGTACAATATGGGTATCAAACGAAACGTGTTAATGAGTATTTTAAAAGGGAGTGATCCTTAGTTCCATAGGTGGACGCCGTTTCGAGATATCGGAATAAAGATGGGGGTGACTATAGAATGTGTTTGTACGATATGGGTATGAAATGAATGGTGTTAATGAGTATTTTAAAAGGGAGTGGGCCTTAGTTCTATATGTGGACGCCTTTTCCAGATATCGCCATAAAGGTGGACCAGGGGTGACTATAGAATTTGTTTGTACGATATGGGTATCAAATGAAAGGTGTTAATGAGTACTTTAAATGGGAGTGGGCCTTAGTTCTATAGGTGGACGCCTTT
Source organism: Eurosta solidaginis (assembly GCF_040869045.1). Taxonomy (NCBI): domain Eukaryota; kingdom Metazoa; phylum Arthropoda; class Insecta; order Diptera; family Tephritidae; genus Eurosta; species Eurosta solidaginis. The sequence continues at coordinate 70,251,664 of NC_090324.1, read as the reverse complement.
TCGAGATATCGCCATAAAGGTGGACCAGGGGTGACTCTAGAATGTGTTTGTAAGATATGGGTATCAAATGAAAGGTGTTAATGAGTATTTTAAAAGGGAGTGATCCTTAGTTCCATAGGTGGACGCCTTTTCGAGATATCGCCATAAAGGTGGACCAGGGGTGACTCTAGAATTTGTTTTTAAGATATGGGTATCAAATGAAAGGTGTTAAAGAGTATTTTAAAAGGGAGTGATCCTTAGTTCCATAGGTGGACGCCGTTTCGAGATATCGGAATAAAGATGGGGGGTGACTATAGAATGTGTTTGTACGATATGGGTATGAAATGAATGGTGTTAATGAGTATTTTAAAAGGGAGTGGGCCTTAGTTCTATATGTGGACGCCTTTTCCAGATATCGCCATAAAGGTGGACCAGAGGTGACTCTAGAATGTGTTTGTACGATATGGGTATCAAATGAAAGGTGTTAATGAGTATTTTTAAAAGAGAGTGGGCCTTAGTTCTATAGATGGACGCCTTTTCGAGATATCGCCATAAAGGTGGACCAGGGGTGACTATAGAAATTGTTTGTACGATATGGGTATCAAATGAAAGGTGTTAATGAGTCTTTTTAAAAGAGAGTGGGCCTTAGTTCTATAGATGGACGCCTTTTCGAGATATCGCCATAAAGGTGGACCAGGGGTGACTATAGAATTTGTTTGTACGATATGGGTATCAAATGAAAGGTGTTAATGAGTACTTCAAATGGGAGTGGGCCTTAGTTCTATAGGTGGACGCCTTTTCGAGATATCGCCATAAAGGTGGACCAGGGGTGACTCTAGAATGTGTTTGTAAGATATGGGTATCAAATGAAAGATGTTAATGAGTATTTTAAAAGGGAGTGATTCTTAGTTCCATAGGTGGACGCCGTTTCGAGATATGGGAATAAAGAGGGGGGTGACTATAGAATGTGTTTGTACGATATGGGTATGAAATGAATGGTGTTAATGAGTATTTTAAAAGGTAGTGGGCCTTAGTTCTATATGTGGACGCCTTTTCGAGATATCGCCATAAAGGTGGACCATGGGTGACTCTAGAATGCGCTTGTACAATATGGGTATCAAATGAAAGGTTTTAATGAGTATTTTAAAAGGGCGTGGGGCTTAGTTCTATAGGTGGACGCCTTTTCGAGATATCGCCATAAAGGTGGACCAGGGGTGACTCCATAATGTGTTTGTACGATATGGGTTTCAAATGAAAGGTGTTAATGAGTATTTTAAAAGGGAGTGATCCTTACTTCCATAGGTGGACGCCTTTTCGAGATATCGGCATAAAGATGGACCAGGGGTGACTATAGAATGTGTTTATACGATATGGGTATGAAATGAATGGTGTTAATGAGTATTTTAAAAGGGAGTGGGCCTTAGTTCTATATGTGGACGCCTTTTCCAGATATCGCCATAAAGATGGACCAGAGGTGACACTAGAATGTGTTTGTACGATATGGGTATCAAATGAAAGGTGTTAATGAGTATTTAAAACGAAGTGGGCCTTAGTTCTATATGTGGACGCCTTTTCCAGATATCGCCATAAAGGTGGACCAGAGGTGACTCTAGAATGTGTTTGTACGATATGGGTATCAAATGAAAGGGGTTAATGAACATTTTAAAAGGCAGTGGTGGTAGTTGTATAGGCGGTCGCCTTTTCGAGATATCGGCATAAAGGTGGACCAGGGGTGACTCTAGAATGCGTTTATACAATATGGGTATCAAACGAAAGGTGCTAATGAGTATTTTAAAAGGGCGTGGGGCTTAGTTCTATAGGTGGTCGCCTTTTAGAGATATCGCCATAAAGGTGGACCAGGGCTGTCTCTAGAATATGTTTGTACGACATGGGTATCAAATGAAAGGTGTTAATGAGTATTTTAAAAGGGCGTGGGGCTTAGTTCTATAGGTGGACACCTTTTCGAGATATCGCCATAAAGGTGGACCAGGGGTGACTCTATAATGTGTTTGTACGATATAGGTATCAAATTAAAGGTATTAATGAGGGTTTTAAAAGGGAGTGGTGGGAGTGGTCGCCGTTTCGAGATATCGGCATAATGGTGGACCAGGGGTGACTCTATAATGTGTTTGTACGATATAGGTATCAAATTAAAGGTATTAATGAGGGTTTTAAAAGGGAGTGGTGGGAGTGGTCGCCGTTTCGAGATATCGGCATAATGGTGGACCAGGGGTGACTCTAGAATGCGTTTGTATAATATGGGTATTAAACGAAAGGTGTTAATGAGTATTTTAAAAGGGCGTGGGGCTTAGTTCTATAGGTGGACGCCTTTTCGAGATATCGCCATAAGGGTGGACCAGGGGTGACTCCATAATGTGTTTGTACGATATGGGTATCAAACGAAAGGTGTTAATGAGTATTTTAAAAGGGCGTGGGGCTTAGTTCTATAGGTGGACGCCTTTTCGAGATATCGCCATAAAGGTGGACCAGAGGTGACTCTAGAATGTGTTTTTACGATATGGGTATCAAGTGAAATGTGTTAATGAGTATTTTAAAACGAAGTGGGCCTTAGTTCTATATGTGGACGCCTTTTCCAGATATCGCCATAAAGGTGGACCAGAGGTGACTCTAGAATGTGTTTGTACGATATGGGTATCAAATTAAAGGTGTTAGTGAGTATTTTAAAATGAAGTGGGCCTTAGTTCTATAGGTGGACGCCTTTTCGAGATATCGCCATAAAGGTGGACCAGGGGTGACCCTAAAATTTGTTTGTACGATATGGGTATCAAATGAAAGGGGTTAATGAACATTTTAAAAGGCAGTGGTGGTAGTTGTATAGGTGGTCGCCTTTTCGAGATATCGGCATAAAGGTGGACCAGGGGTGACTCTAGAATGCGTTTGTACAATATGGGTATCAAACGAAAGGTGCTAATGAGTATTTTAAAAGGGAGTGGGCCTTAGTTCCATAGGTGGACGCCTTTTCGAGATATCGCCATAAAGGTGGACCATAGGTGACTCTAGAATGCGCTTGTACAATACGGGTATCAAACGAAACGTGTTAATGAGTATTTTAAAAGGGAGTGATCCTTAGTTCCATAGGTGGACGCCGTTTCGAGATATCGGAATAAAGATGGGGGGTGACTATAGAATGTGTTTGTACGATATGGGTATGAAATGAATGGTGTTAATGAGTATTTTAAAAGGGAGTGGGCCTTAGTTCTATATGTGGACGCCTTTTCCAGATATCGCCATAAAGGTGGACCAGGGGTGACTATAGAATTTGTTTGTACGATATGGGTATCAAATGAAAGGTGTTAATGAGTACTTTAAATGGGAGTGGGCCTTAGTTCTATAGGTGGACGCCTTTTCGAGATATCGCCATAAAGGTGGACCAGGGGTGACTCTAGAATGTGTTTGTAAGATATGGGTATCAAATGAAAGGTGTTAATGAGTATTTTAAAAGGGAGTGATCCTTAGTTCCATAGGTGGACGCCTTTTCGAGATATCGCCATAAAGGTGGACCAGGGGTGACTCTAGAATTTGTTTGTAAGATATGGGTATCAAATGAAAGGTGTTAATGAGTATTTTAAAAGGGAGTGATCCTTAGTTCCATAGGTGGACGCCGTTTCGAGATATCGGAATAAAGATGGGGGGTGACTATAGAATGTGTTTTTACGATATGGGTATCAAGTGAAAGGTGTTAATGAGTATTTTAAAACGAAGTGGGCCTTAGTTCTATATGTGGACGCCTTTTCCAGATATCGCCATAAAGGTGGACCAGGGGTGACTATAGAATTTGTTTGTACGATATGGGTATCAAATGAAAGGTGTTAATGAGTACTTTAAATGGGAGTGGGCCTTAGTTCTATAGGTGGACGCCTTTTCGAGATATCGCCATAAAGGTGGACCAGGGGTGACTCTAGAATGTGTTTGTAAGATATGGGTATCAAATGAAAGGTGTTAATGAGTATTTTAAAAGGGAGTGATCCTTAGTTCCATAGGTGGACGCCTTTTCGAGATATCGCCATAAAGGTGGACCAGGGGTGACTCTAGAATGCGTTTGTACAATATGGGTATCAAACGAAAGGTGCTAATGAGTATTTTAAAAGAGAGTGGGCCTTAGTTCCATAGGTGGACGCCTTTTCGAGATATCGCCATAAAGGTGGACCATAGGTGACTCTAGAATGCGCTCGTACAATATGGGTATCAAACGAAACGTGTTAATGAGTATTTTAAAAGGGAGTGATCCTTAGTTCCATAGGTGGACGCCGTTTCGAGATATCGGAATAAAGATGGGGGGTGACTATAGAATGCGTTTTTACGATATGGGTATCAAGTGAAAGGTGTTAATGAGTATTTTAAAACAAAGTGGGCCTTAGTTCTATATGTGGACGCCTTTTCCAGATATCGCCATAAAGGTGGACCAGGGGTGACTATAGAATTTGTTTGTACGATATGGGTATCAAATGAAAGGTGTTAATGAGTACTTTAAATGGGAGTGGGCCTTAGTTCTATAGGTGGACGCCTTTTCGAGATATCGCCATAAAGGTGGACCAGGGGTGACTCTAGAATGTGTTTGTAAGATATGGGTATCAAATGAAAGGTGTTAATGAGTATTTTAAAAGGGAGTGATCCTTAGTTCCATAGGTGGACGCCTTTTCGAGATATCGCCATAAAAGTGGACCAGAGGTGACTCTAGAATGTGTTTGTACGATATGGGTATCAAATGAAAGGTGTTAATGAGTATTTTTAAAAGAGAGTGGGCCTTAGTTCTATAGGTGGACGCCTTTTCGAGATATCGCCATAAAGGTGGACCAGGGGTGACTCTAGAATGTGTTTGTAAGATATGGGTATCAAATGAAAGATGTTAATGAGTATTTTAAAAGGGAGTGATTCTTAGTTCCATAGGTGGACGCCGTTTCGAGATATCGGAATAAAGAGGGGGGTGACTATAGAATGTGTTTGTACGATATGGGTATGAAATGAATGGTGTTAATGGGTATTTTAAAAGGGAGTGGGCCTTAGTTCTATATGTGGACGCCTTTTCGAGATATCGCCATAAAGGTGGACCATGGGTGACTCTAGATTGCGCTTGTACAATATGGGTATCAAATGAAAGGTTTTAATGAGTATTTTAAAAGGGCGTGGGGCTTAGTTCTATAGGTGGACGCCTTTTCGAGATATCGTCATAAAGGTGGACCAGGGGTGACTCCATAATGTGTTTGTACGATATGGGTTTCAAATGAAAGGTGTTAATGAGTATTTTAAAAGGGAGTGATCCTTACTTCCATAGGTGGACGCCGTTTCGAGATATCGGCATAAAGATGGACCAGGGGTGACTATAGAATGTGCTTGTACGATATGGGTATGAAATGAATGGTGTTAATGAGTATTTTAAAAGGGAGTGGGCCTTAGTTCTATATGTGGACGCCTTTTCCAGATATCGCCATAAAGATGGACCAGAGGTGACTCTAGAATGTGTTTGTACGATATGGGTATCAAATGAAAGGTGTTAATGAGTATTTAAAACGAAGTGGGCCTTAGTTCTATATGTGGACGCCTTTTCCAGATATCGCCATAAAGGTGGACCAGAGGTGACTCTAGAATGTGTTTGTACGATATGGGTATCAAATGAAAGGGGTTAATGAACATTTTAAAAGGCAGTGGTGGTAGTTGTATAGGCGGTCGCCTTTTCGAGATATCGGCATAAAGGTGGACCAGGGGTGACTCTAGAATGCGTTTATACAATATGGGTATCAAACGAAAGGTGCTAATGAGTATTTTAAAAGGGCGTGGGGCTTAGTTCTATAGGTGGTCGCCTTTTGGAGATATCGCCATAAAGGTGGACCAGGGCTGTCTCTAGAATATCTTTGTACGATATGGGTATCAAATGAAAGGTGTTAATGAGTATTTTAAAAGGGCGTGGGGCTTAGTTCTATAGGTGGACACCTTTTCGAGATATCGCCATAAAGGTGGACCAGGGGTGACTCTATAATGTGTTTGTACGATATAGGTATCAAATTAAAGGTATTAATGAGGGTTTTAAAAGGGAGTGGTGGGAGTGGTCGCCGTTTCGAGATATCGGCATAATGGTGGACCAGGGGTGACTCTATAATGTGTTTGTACGATATAGGTATCAAATTAAAGGTATTAATGAGGGTTTTAAAAGGGAGTGGTGGGAGTGGTCGCCGTTTCGAGATATCGGCATAATGGTGGACCAGGGGTTACTCTAGAATGCGTTTGTATAATATGGGTATTAAACGAAAGGTGTTAATGAGTATTTTAAAAGGGCGTGGGGCTTAGTTCTATAGGTGGACGCCTTTTCGAGATATCGCCATAAAGGTGGACCAGGGGTGACTCCATAATGTGTTTGTACGATATGGGTATCAAATGAAAGGTGTTAATGAGTATTTTAAAAGGGCGTGGGGCTTAGTTCTATAGGTGGACGCCTTTTCGAGATATCGCCATAAAGGTGGACCAGAGGTGACTCTAGAATGTGTTTTTACGATATGGGTATCAAGTGAAAGGTGTTAATGAGTATTTTAAAACGAAGTGGGCCTTAGTTCTATATGTGGACGCCTTTTCCAGATATCGCCATAAAGGTGGACCAGAGGTGACTCTAGAATGTGTTTGTACGATATGGGTATCAAATTAAAGGTGTTAGTGAGTATTTTAAAATGAAGTGGGCCTTAGTTCTATAGGTGGACGCCTTTTCGAGATATCGCCATAAAGGTGGACCAGGGGTGACCCTAGAATTTGTTTGTACGATATGGGTATCAAATGAAAGGGGTTAATGAACATTTTAAAAGGCAGTGGTGGTAGTTGTATAGGTGGTCGCCTTTTCGAGATATCGGCATAAAGGTGGACCAGGGGTGACTCTAGAATGCGTTTGTACAATATGGGTATCAAACGAAAGGTGCTAATGAGTATTTTAAAAGGGAGTGGGCCTTAGTTCCATAGGTGGACGTCTTTTCGAGCTATCGCCATAAAGGTGGACCATGGGTGACTCTAGAATGCGCTTGTACAATATGGGTATCAAACGAAACGTGTTAATGAGTATTTTAAAAGGGAGTGATCCTTAGTTCCATAGGTGGACGCCGTTTCGAGATATCGGAATAAAGATGGGGGGTGACTATAGAATGTGTTTGTACGATATGGGTATGAAATGAATGGTGTTAATGAGTATTTTAAAAGGAAGTGGGCCTTAGTTCTATATGTGGACGCCTTTTCCAGATATCGCCATAAAGGTGGACCAGAGGTGACTATAGAATTTGTTTGTACGATATGGGTATCAAATGAAAGGTGTTAATGAGTACTTTAAATGGGAGTGGGCCTTAGTTCTATAGGTGGACGCCTTTTCGAGATATCGCCATAAAGGTGGACCAGGGGTGACTCTAGAATGTGTTTGTAAGATATGGGTATCAAATGAAAGGTGTTAATGAGTATTTTAAAAGGGAGTGATCCTTAGTTCCATAGGTGGACGCCTTTTCGAGATATCGCCATAAAGGTGGACCAGGGGTGACTCTAGAATTTGTTTGTAAGATATGGGTATCAAATGAAAGGTGTTAATGAGTATTTTAAAAGGGAGTGATCCTTAGTTCCATAGGTGGACGCCGTTTCGAGATATCGGAATAAAGATGGGGGGTGACTATAGAATGTGTTTGTACGATATGGGTATGAAATGAATGGTGTTAATGAGTATTTTAAAAGGGAGTGGGCCTTAGTTCTATGTGTGGACGCCTTTTCCAGATATCGCCATAAAGGTGGACCAGAGGTGACTCTAGAATGTGTTTGTACGATATGGGTATCAAATGAAAGGTGTTATTGAGTATTTTTAAAAGAGAGTGGGCCTTAGTTCTATAGATGGACGCCTTTTCGAGATAACGCCATAAATAATACCCTACCAAGTTTCATCGCCTTATCCGTCTTTGGCAATGAATTATCGCATTTTTTGGGTTTTTAGAAATTTTCGATATCAAAAAAGTGGGAGGTGTTATAATCCGATATCGTTCATTTTATATAGCGATCTGAGATGAGTGCTCAGGAACCTACATACCAAATTTCATCAAGATAGCTCAAAATTTACTGAAGTTATCGTGTTAACGGACGGACGGACCGACGGACATGGCTCAATCAAATTTTTTTTCGATGCTGATGAATTTGATATATGGAAGTCTATATCTATCCCGATTCCTTTATACCTGTACAACCAACCGTTATCCAATCAAAGTTAATATACTCTGTGAGCTCTGCTCAACTGAGTATAAAAATAGGTAGGTACTTTGTGTGAGGGTGCAAAGCTTCACGTTTTTCGTGGGCTGCATGTAAAAACTATGACCGCGAATCACGTATTTCAACAATATATGACGTAAGCGTAACTATTTGATGAAATTTGATGAATTTTCAAGCTTCTAGCCGTAAAAAAGGGGAAAAATGACAGTTTATAAGGGGTATATAATATATATATCACCGATCTCTATGATTTTTTTCAGACAACAATATATGCTATATACGTAAGCATTTGGTGAAAGATGAAGCTTCTAGCTGTTAAAATGGGGTAGAAATTGCGAAAAGTTTCTTATCTGAACAATCGGTTGTATGAGATATATACTATATATACCACCGATCTCTATGATTTTTTCAGACAACAATATATGCTACGTACGTAAGCATTTGGTGAAAGTTGAAGCTTCTAGCTTTTAAAATGTGGTAGAAATTGCGAAAATTTTCTGATCTGAACAATCGGTTGTATGATATATACGTAAGCATTTGGTGAAAGTTGAAGCTTCAAGCTGTTAAAATGGGGTAGAAATTGCGAAAAGTTTCTTATCTGAACAATCGGTTGTATGAGATATATACTATATATACCACCGATCTCTATGATTTTTTCAGACAACATTATATGCTACATACGTAAGCATTGGGTGAAATTTGAAGCTTCTAGCTGTTAAAATGGGGCTGAAATTGCAAAAAAAATTATACATGTACTATATATATACTATATATACCTTCATATATATATTATATATATCACAGATCTCTATGATTTTTTCACACAACAGTATATACTATATACGTAAGCAATCGGTGAAATTCGAAGCTTATAGCTGTAAAAATGGGGCTGAAATTGCGAAAATATATATATATACTAGACATACCACCGATCGTTCATTTTAAATAGCGATCTGAGATGAGTGCCCAGGAACCTACATACCAAATTTCAGCAAGATACCTAAAAACTTACTCAAGTTATCGTGTTAACGGACAGACGGACAGACGGACAGACGGATCGATGGACGGAAGGACGGACATGGCTCAATCAAATTTGTTTTCGATACTGATGATTTTGATATATGAAAGTCTATATCTATCTCGATTCCTTTATACCTGTACAACCAACCGGTATCCAATCAAAGTTAATATACTCTGTGAGCTCTGCTCAACTGAGTATAAAAAATATGCATACTTTTGAAAATGGAAGTGGCCTGCGACTATTTAAAGTAATTCATTTAGTTCATTCAATGTTATTTAACTAGCATTCCTGATCGCGAAAAGTCAAGTTGTCAACAACAGGATAAAGCTATTAATTGGTTAGTGAATTTAAAAAAAAATTAATAATAACAGTAGAAAATTTGTCTGCAAAAATGACCCGTATATATTTTGTTATGTATGTGGTCTTTACACTACAGCAAAAGGGCGGAGAAAATTCACTATTTCACTACAAAATTCATATAAGGATTATTTTAAAATATATGTTGAGAATTTGAGCCAATATTGGACGCCAAATTCAATTTGTGATAGCTGTATATATATTTTAAAGAAATGGAAATCCTAACCTCAGTAAGTAACAGTTACATTTATTAATTAGAAATAATTATGATACTCATTTTTCACAGAGAAAACATGCAAATTGAAAAACCTATGATTTGGAAAGAAACATGTTATCATGATGCTAACTGTTACTTTTGTTTAAGTAAAAAAAAAAAAGATTTGGAAAACATATGAGTTGGTCTTATCCCACGATTTCAGCTGTTGGTTTTACTCTTCCCGTGCTAGATTCAGATGGAGTTCCATGTCCTGAAAATCAACATAATACGTATACTGAAGTTCCTCCATCGCCTATTTCTTCGTCTTCAAAAATCTTCAACGTATAAGATGGATTTTGCCCAAAGCCTCTGACACAGTCCTTGTTAAACGATCTTATAAGATACCTAGAGCTTCCAAAAGATAAGTCAGAGCTACTTGCATCCCGTCTAAAAGAAAGAAATTTATTAGAAAAACAGGTTACGATAACTACCTATCGTGATCGATATAAGCCATATGCTTGTTTTTATAGAAATAAAGACAATATATGTTTTTGCTATGATATAACTGGACTTTTTGGAAAGCTTGGCCAAACATTTGACGCAAGTGAATGGATATTATTTATTGATAGTAACAAAGAAAGCCTTAAAGCAGTTTTATTACACAATGTCAATCAGAAGCCATCAATACCCATCGCACACGCCGTAAATATGAAGGAGACTTATGAAACCATGTCCAAACTTTTAAAATATATTCATTATGAAAAACACGATTGGAAAATATGTTGCGAAAGTGGTAGCTTTACTTACTGGACTACAAGGTGGTTACACAAAACATTGTTGTTTTCTTTGCCTTTGGGATAGCCGAGATCGAAGCGCACATTATGTAAGGAAGGACTGGCCAGCAAGAATCAATCACGAAGTAGGCACACACAATATAAAATATGCTGCTCTAATAAAAAAGGAGAATGTGATTTTCCGCCATTACACATCAAACTTGGATTAGTCAAGAATTTTGTTAAGGCGCTAAACAGAAATGAAAAAGCACTCGATTATATTCAAACAATATTTCCAAAATTATCCGCTTAAAAAAATTCTGAAGGTGTTTTGATGGTCCACAAATCCGAAAACTACTACGGAGCTCAATATTCGAGACGTTACTATCAGCCGATCAAAAGGCTGCTTGGAACTCCTTTAGGCTGATTGTTTCAAACTTATTAGTAAATAATCGGGGTCCAAATTATAAGGAAATCATTTCTGATTTACTAACCAACTATTCGAAAATCGGTAAGTAGGAATATGATATGATTTTTGTATATTCATTATAATCGTAACCTCTAAGTTACATATACATATAATTTCAGGTGCAAACATGTCTCTAAAAATGCATTTTTTACACTCCCATTTGGATTTTTTCCGTAAAATTTTGGTGATGTCAGTGAGGAGCGTGGAGAACGATTTCACCAACAACTTAAGTCAATGGAGGAGCGTTATCAAGGATTCTGGAACGAAAATATGATGGGGGTTTATAATTGGTTTCTTATACGAGAATCAAATTCAGAAAATTACAGTAGACAAGCAAAAAGTAGAAACTATTTTTAAATATTTCAAGTACTAAATTTTGTAGAATATCTTTAATAAAAGTATCTTAAATAGCTAAATAAACAAAAATATTAAAAATACGTATTTTCCCTTTATTCACTTAACTGTTAATAATATTACCGTTTATCCATGGATTTTCATGAAATAAAGCTTGCCTTATTTGGAATGTTCACAGTTTTACGATCATCTAATAAAAGTTGTGAGTTTTTGTCTCATTCGATTTTTTACGAATTAAAGAAGAAAAAAAAAATGGAAATTTTTATGGCTTGATGTACTTCAATGTAGTTAAGACCATCCATGATTGGCCGTTTAGAGGAATTGCTGAAAGCCCAGTCTTTGCGATGCATTTTACCGATCTTCCTCGCCTTAGGTAGGAATGTTACACAAGCAGTGCTCTAAAAGTGTGGTAGATGATTCGGTATTATGCAACCATCGAAAATTATTTTGAGCCATACCACAACTGCGCTACTGAATTTCTAGCATGGCTGGGAATCTACCATCTAGGTCAGGCCATTTAAACTTAGAGGAACTCTTCACCGCCCATTCTATCTTGGAATTCTTTGTTGTTGTTGTTGTTTTAGCTGTACTTCGCCCCATGCAAAAGGCGCCACCGATCACAATTGTCATCAATATCTTCTAACGGAGTCCAAGGAAACTTGCAGTTTTAACAGGGGTGTACCAGAGAGGTGGTCCACATTGCAATTACGGAGATGGATTGTGGTGGTTCTTAAAGTATCCAGATTGAAGTTGAGCTAGAGTGGCGCGCGTCTACCCTGGGGAGAGTGCGTCCCCCTTTTGAGAGTTCAGGATATTTTGCTTTCAGGACTGGGTTCGCGGGGCAATTCATATTTCTTTATTCAGTCTATGATTTACAATAATTGACTTACCTTGTTTGGTTGATTTTCCGACAGGGTGGATAATTGATGTATATTGGAACGATTTTCCGTCATCCCTTGTCAAATTTGGTGTTGAGACAAACCGGTTTCGGCGTTGTGCCATCATCAGTGTCGATTTTCGTTCTGATCTGTTGTTGTTGTTTGTCCTGTATTTATAGTTCGTAGGTATATGAGCAGGTATTGTCAAATTGATGCTTGTGTATATTTCGTTATGTGTATGTGCTGTGTGTTCATTCAGAACCGAGGGTGGTTTACTAATCGATTTTTGTGGCTGACTGGGGTAGGTAGAAATCTGCAATTTTAGTCGTTTGACCTTCTTTGTCGGTTTTTTGTTTTGTGTTTATTTGTTGTTGTGTGTTTGTCTGTTGTACCTGTGTGATTAAGTTGTTTCCTGTAAACAAGTTTTAAAGGCTCGAATATTGTGCCAGAAATTGTGTTTGTCTGTTCGTTTATTATTCTGCCGTCGACTGTTTTCTGTTTGTAGATTTCCATGTTTTCGAGTACGTTGAGACGTCGACCCTTTTCCTGTATGTGAAGAACCCTAACTGTTTTATTGAAGTTTGCTGGGGAACATTCATTCTCGACCATGTGATTCGCGAAGTTAGACTCGGGTATAATGTTTGGATTCCGTATTTTTTGTAGGAATCTCTAATATGTTCTCTGAACCTCGTTCTTATTTATCGTCCTGTTTGTCCTATGTAACTATGCTGGCATCCGCAGGTAAGCTTGTATACGCCGTGGCTGCTAAACGGATCCTCTGAATTAATGTTAGTTCTTAGTTTTCGCCCTAGATTGTTCGATGTTTTGAATGCTGTGTTAATGTTGTATTTTTTAAAGAAGTTTGCCAATTTATATGTTGCTTTTCCAGTATATGTCATAGTCGTCCAGCTATTATTTTCCTTTTCATTATTTCTTTTTGGTTCTCCATTTGCCCTTCTGAGCTTATCTGCTAGTGCATTTTTATATCCCTAGTTTGCAGCGATATTATATATGACCTCAAGTTCTCTCTTATATGCCTCTTGTGTAAGAGGCGTTCTTTCAAGTCTATGTACCAAGTGCCTTAATGCTGCATTTTTATGCTGTTGAGGGTGATTTGAGGTATTGCGTATTATTGTGTCGGTGGCCGTTGACTTTCTATATAAGTCATAGTTAAATCTTTTGGTTTCTTTATCAATATTTATCGTGAGGTCTAGATAGTTGATTCCTCCGTCTTTTTCGGTTTCCATTGTAAATTTTATATTTCCGTGCTGCTTGTTGAGTTACTCCAGTACAAGCTCTTCGTTATTAGTAGTTAAAACGCATATTATGTCATCCACATATCTAGCATGAAATGACACGCCTAATTTGGACTTCAGCTCCTGTATGTACTTTTCTTCCAGATTTTGCATGAACACTTCCATAAGAATTGCTGATGTGGGGCTTCCCATTCCAAGACCATTTGTTTGTCTATATATTTTATTGTTGAATTGAAAATAGTTTTGACGTAAAGTGTTTCTTAGCGTATTTGTGATTTGCATATTTTTCACTTTGTTTTTTGTGTTATTTGTGATTTGCATATTTTTCACTTTGTTTTTTGTGTTATGAACTATTGTTGAGCTAACTATGTCCAAAGTCTCCGATAGTGGTATAGATGGGTATAAATCTTTTATGTCAAAAGATACCAATTTGCTGTTTCTTGTTAGCTCTACGGTCTCGAGTCTCTCTATTAGTTCTGTTGTGTTAGCTATTGCATATTCGTTCCTTAGCTCCAGAGTATCTATCAATATCGTTTTTAAATATTTGGACAGTTTGTAACATGGTGCCGATTTAAAATTAATGGGCCTCATTGGCGTGTCCGGCTTGTGGATTTCTGGTAGCGCAACCAGTGGAGGAGCCGAAGGGTTCTTTTGGATCAATCTATGTGCCATGTTAGAATCTACTATATTGGTTGCATTTTTTTTTAGCAACTTCGATTTGTTTTTGGTATTCATCTGTGGGATCCTCTCTCATTCTACGACATTTCATTTCCGCTATGAGATCGGTTAGGATTGTAATAGAATAAGTTATCTGAATGTAATTATAGTAATCTGGCAGCACGAAGTGTCGAGCAGGGTTTGGTGACTTCCGGTTCCGAAAAGTATGTAAAAAGAAGAGAGGAAGCCCAGCCAACGCGTTGCTTGCGATATCGAACTAAAATAAAGGAATCGATCATAAAAGATCACATATCAGGTGTGGAAATCCCACAGGCCAATATTTTATTTAGTACATTAAGATATTTTAAATTCAAATCGAAATTTGAAGAGACTAATTGATAATGGCAAATATGCTGACACGGGAGCAAATAATTAATGCGCTGACGATGGCTAATGTTGAATTTGATAAAGAGGCTACTCTTGTACAATTGCGTATCTTGTACGACCAGGCTGTAGCTATTCAGCCAAAATTATTGGATGACGGTTCGCTGAATGGAAAGTTACAAAACGTGAACGTGCCAGATGAAAATGTACCGGACAAAAATGTGCCAGATGAAGGTGTACGAGAGGAAAATAGGCCACATGAAGACGTGCCAGATGAAGGAGGGCCGGAGAAGGACATAACCGGTGTAGATGTGGTGAATGCTTCAAATGTTGATAATGATTTGCTACTTCCGTTGACCACTTTGACCAAGCCAAATTTACAGGCGAGTGGCAGCTCAATTGATAGCTTAAAGGCTGAAGAAGAGCACTTGGCACGGATGCTAGCTGTTGCTCGCAAAAAGCGTGAACTGATTGAACTGCAGCAGCAGATCAATAGAATGGATCTGCATGAGCTGGATGCGCTCATGAATAAATGCGACGGGTCAGAATTCCAAGATGTTGTTAAGTGGATTGGTGAGTTGGAGGCAGTATTTGAATTTCTACGCTACAATGATAGAGACAAGCTGATTGCTGCTCAACATTTAGTAACAGGCCATGCAAAAAAATTCCTGGACATTGCTCTAGTCCATTCGTATAGTGACTTAAAGTCTGCTTTATTGCTGGAGTATCGACGAACGTTTTCGCTCCAGGATGGGACTAGGGGAAACCCCTCGAAAATACGTGGTGGAAATGCAACATATGGCTAGCCGAGCTGACATACCAGAAAGTGATTTAGTCGACATAATTATTGACGGACTCAACGACAAATCTACTTATGTGTCGATGTTATATGGTGCAACGTCAATCAGAAGTTTAAAATTGTTGTTGGAGCGTTACGAAAAAATGAGAAAAACTGTTGTTACAGTGGATAATCGTGTCAAAGAGAAGCCCACCGTAACTAGCCGTGTAGATGTCAATAATGTGCGTTGTTACAATTGTTTCCAGTACTGGCATTATCAGAGTGTATGTACACGACTCAGACGTCCACCTAATTCGTGTTTTATGTGCGCAGAAGTAGGCCATACTCGCCATAATTGTCCTCGTCGTGTATCATCAGCAAACAATCGCAACGTCGCAGCTGCTGTAGGTGATGAGGAGATTCGAGAAATGAATAAATTAACTGAACGACTTCCGTCAAACCACATGGTAAGTGTTGCCTTCTATAATGGAGAAAAGTGTACTGATTTAGTCTCTCTTTTTGCGTTATTCGACACGGGTAGTCCAATTAGTTTCATAAAACGATCCCTTGTGCCAGAGTTAGTACAACTAAGCGATAAACGAAAATTAACACGATACCATGGAATTGGTAACAAGCAAATAAAAATGTACGGTATTTTGCCTTGTAAATTTATATTTCGTAAGCATTGTATCATTCACAATTTTGTTATTTTGCCATATTCGGATGCAGTTGTTCCAGTATTGGTTGGACGGGACCTGTTAACAAAAGTGCGAATAATGTTGTGCCAATTTAATAAAATTAGTTATAATCCAAATGAATTGTTAAGCTTGAACTTTCAAAATAAATCTCATCTTTCGGATATCCTTGTCAGTACACTTCGCTCCTTTCATTTATATAAAAGTCCACAAGTTGTTGACCAGGTTGCTTTCATAGAAAAACAAAACAATGTAAACTTAGAGATTTCAGAATTAGAGATAAGCGAGAATTGTCATCGTAATAATATCAATGTGGGAAAATCGATAAAGATGTAAATGAGTGCAATGAAATTATTTTATCTGTTGATGCAACTGAGGAAGAGAATGTTAGTGATTATATTAATATAGATCCAAAATTTAATAAAATAGAATCAGATATCCTTCGCGCTATAATATTGAATAAACGTAAAAGTACTAGCAGAGCGATTGTCAGTGGGTATTCGATGAAAATCAAATTGAAAAATGATACACCAGTGTACAGTAGTCCGAGGAGGCTATCGCTTAAGGAAAAAATTGAGGTCCAGAAAACTATTGATGAGTTATTGGCTAAAGGTATTATAAGACAAAGTGAGTAACCTTATGCGTCGCCCATAGTTTTGGTACGAAAAAAGAATGGTTCATTGAGAATGTTATCGGGCGCTCAATAGTTTAACAATACGTGATCACTATCCGTTACCTCTTATTGAAGATTGTTTAAGCTATCTAGGAGGAAAAAGGTATTTCAGTACTCTTGATTTGAAGGATGGCTTCCACCAAGTACCAATGAGTGAGGAGTCCATACCACTGACGGCTTTTATCACGCCAATGGGTCAATACGAATATTGCTATATTCCATTTGGACTGACCAATGCACCTGCAGTTTTCCAGCGCTTAATTAATAAAATTTTAAAACCACTTATTGATGCTGGTAGGATTTTAGTGTATTTAGATGACATTAATGTGGCTACCAAAACGTTTGATGAGCATGTTGAAATATTGAAGCAAGTAGTAGATCTATTTACTGCTGCTGGGTTGCAATTAAATTTGTCAAAGTGTCGATTTCCATATAAAGAAGTTGAATACTTAGGATATTGTGTAAATGATATGGGTATAAGTCCAAACGAAGCTTACCTTAAGGCAATTAAAAATTATCCGATTCCTAAAAATGGAAAAAAGGTAAAACAATGTGTGGGCTTATTTTCTTACTTTAGACGCTTTGTCCCAAGCTTCTCCCGGATTGCGGCCCCTTTAAATCAGTTGACGCGTAAAGATGTAAAGTTTGAGTGGACAGATGAGTGTATGAGTAGCTTTGCAACATTGAAAGATAAATTGACAGAACCGCCTGTGTCATGTATATTCGATCCACAACGTGAAACCGATCTGCATACATATGCGAGTGCTCGGGGGTATGGAGCGGTATTATTACAAAAGCAGGATGATAGAAAACCCCATCCGGTTGCATATTTTTCTAAAACAACTACTGAAGCGGAATCGAGATATCATAGTTTCGAGTTGGAAACGCTTGCGATTGTTAGTGCATTGGAGCGGTTTCGTACATTTTTGGACGGGGTTCCTTTTGTGCTTGTTACGGACTGCAACTCGTTGGTGTTGACATTGGAAAAAAAAAATTGTGAACCCTCGTATTTCGCGGTGGACCTTAAACTTCTCAAACTTTGATTTTGTTGTAAAGCACAGGGGAGGGGATCAGATGTCACATGTAGACGCTTTGAGTAGGGTACCGGTGTGTTATATTGGGGAGAATGAGGTTGATCTGAATATTCAAATTTCACAGTCGCGTGATAGAAATATTCGCGAATTAAAGGAAAAACTAGAAGGCGGGGAGGTGCCGGGAGAAGGGTTGGAGAAGGGTTTAGTATTTCGCGTTAGTGGACGATACCAGCAGTTATATGTGCCATCGGATATGGAGGAAAGCGTAATGAAAACCGTACATGAGAATTATGGTCATCAAGGAATAGATAAGTGCTCAAATCAAATACAGAAGCATTATTGGTTTCCTTTGATGAGGAGAAAGCTGAATAAATGTATACGAAATTGCTTGAAGTGTATATATTATTCTAGTTTGCCTAGCAACAGAGAGCTAAATCTTTACAGTATTCCGAAAAGGCCGGAGCCATTTGATACATTACACATTGACCACTTTGGACCATTGGAGTCGGTAAAATCGATACAAAGGCATGTATTGGTGATCGTTGATGGGTTTACGAAGTTTGTTAAGTTATATGCGGTTAGACCAAGCTCCAAAGAGAGTATATGTGCACTTAAAAAGTACTTTGTAGATTACAGTCGTCCACGAAGAATCGTAAGTGATCGGGGAACAGCATTTACTTCCAATGAATTTGAGAACTTCTGTAGAGAATGTAACGTGAGTCATATTTTAAATGCAGTATCTTCACCCCAATTGAACGGCCGGGTAGAACGAGTGAATAGGGTGTTAAAAAGTATTTTATCGAAGCTAACAGACCCAATATGTCATTCCGATTGGAGAAGGAAGTTGTCTAGGGTGGAGTTTGCAATAAATAATACTGTACACTGTGCAACTAAGCAGACTCCCAGCCAAATGATGTTTGGTGTTGAACAAAGGGGGGAGCAAATTGATGAATTAACCGAATACTTGCATGAAATTTACTCTAAGCCCATTGAAAATTTAGAAGTGTTGAGAAATGAGGCTGATATTAACATTCAAAAATCTCAGTTGCATAATCAGAGCAATTTCGATCGAAGTCATAAACCGCCACGAGAATTTAAAATAGGGAATTTGGTGGTAATTAAAAATGTGGACACTACTGTGGGTCAAAATAAGAAACTAATACCTAAGTATAAAGGTCCATATGTAGTGCATAAGCAGTTGGGTTGTGACCGATATGTAGTTAAAGATATTGAAAATTGTCAAGTTACTCAAATACCATACAATAATGTAATTAATTCAAGTCGCATGAAGAAGTGGTTAGAGCCTGGTCAAGGTGTGGATTTGGAAGGCAACATTGATAGTCCTGATGACTCTATGTCAAATGATTATTGTACAGATTATGAGTATTTAGAAGAAGAAATTGTAAGTGATTGTACTGATTATGAATATTTGGATGAAACTAAGGATTGTATGGATCATCCGATGTCGATTGATTGTCAGGTTGACCGAGCTGTAATAGAATAAGTTATCTGAATGTAATTATAGTAATCTGGCAGCACGAAGTGTCGAGCAGGGTTTGGTGACTTCCGGCTACGAAAAGTATGTAAAAAGAAGAGAAGAAGCCCAGCCAATGCGTTGCTTGCGATATCGAAGTAAAATAAAGGAATCGATCATAAAAGATCACAGGATATATATTGCTCTTTTTCGATTAGCACAGTGGTGTTTCCTTTGTCCGCTTTCGTTGTGACAATATTGTTTTTCCTTAGTTTATGCCGTAGACTCTTTATTGTTTTCTCCTCTGTATTCGATTTTTGTCCTTCCTGTGCTTTCACCTCCTTTTTTATGATTTCCCTGCACATGTGTCTTGCGTGCTCCTGTTCTTACTGTGGTATCAATAATATTGCGATCTCCGCATCTACAATCGCTTGCTCCGTTTTTCTTACTGTATTCTGGTCCGTTATATTGTGCTTCAGGCCCTTTTCGAGAAGTTGTGCCTCTTCCTTGGTAATGGCCACTGTTGTGAGGTTAACGAACTTGTCATGAAACTGGTGAGTGTTTTGGTTTTGGTTACCCTCTCGTCGTCCTGCCAGCTTGTCCAAATTTCGGTTCAGCGACCTGTATTTTTGTTGTAGTTCCTGATCTTCCTCTGTCTTAATGCGGTCGAAACATTCCATTAATGCAGTCGTAGGTAGTTGTTCTGCCAATCTTAAATGGATAGATAATAACTCGGCATTTATCTCATCCTTCTTCTAGTATAAGCTTTCCAACTCATATTTTAAAAAATCTTTTTACGCTTTTCTAACTGTTTTCCTGCTAGATTTGGTATTTGCCTTTATTGTTATTTTTGCCAATTTCGGAGTAACATTCAATTCCAGGCATTGTTTGTTGAACCAAATGCTCGCCTTTGCTTTATATATTTTCAGTAGGCGTCGCTTGTAAATTGTTAGTAGTCCGTTCGCGTTCAAGTTAAAAGCCTGACAAGCAATAACTGACTTATCTTGTTTGGTTGATTTTCCGACAGGGTGGATAACTGATGTATATTGGAACGATTTTCCGTCATCCCTTGTCAAATTTGGTTTTGAGACAAACCGGTTTCGGCGTTGTGCCATCATCAGTGTCGATTTTCGTTCTGACCTGTTGTTGTCGCTTGCCCTGTATTTATAGTTCGTAGGTATATGAGCAGGTATTGTCAAATTGATGCTTGTGTATATTTAGTTATGTGTATGTGCTGTGTGTTCATTCAGAACCGAGGGTGGTTTACTAATCGATTTGTGTGGCTGACTGGGGTAGGTAGAAATCTGTGATTTTAGTCGTTTGACCTTCTTTGTCGGTTTTTTGTTTTGGTGTGTTAATTGTTTTGTGTTTATTTGTTGTTGTGTGTTTGTCTGCTGTACCTGTGTGATTAAGTTGTTTCCTGTAAACAAGTTTTAAAGAATATTGTGTCAGAAATTGTGTTTATCTGTTCGTTTATTATTCTACCGTCGAACGTTTTCTGTTTGTAGATTTCCATGTTTTCGAGTACGTTGAGACGTCGGCCCTTTCCCGGAATGTGAAGAACCCTAACTGTTTTATTGATGTTTGCTGGGGAACATTCATCCTCGACCATGTGATTCGCGAAGTTTTACATAAGTAAAAAGTGGTAAAAAATTAACATAATACAGAGAATAACAAATTTTTGAAACAAAAGCGTGATATGGAAAAATCAACACAAAATGTTCATTGTTTAATTAGTTGATGGCAATTATCGCATGTGATGGCCCATTTAGAACATAATTAGACTTAAACTGGTCAATAGAAAACATGTTATATTGCCGCAAATTCCGTGATGAAGCATAAAAGTTAAAAGACTCCTAAAGCTTGGGAGAATAGATATTGGCATTAATGATATCGTAGATAAATATTATAGATGAGATAACCCTTCTACTCTCTAAGGTATGCAGATTTATTATACTATGTTCAAACAGAAAAATAAATTGAGGCTATTTCGATTTAAATTGGGTGGTGTTCATACAACTCTATTTAGCTTACACAATAGTAATTTGATAGCTGGTTGGCTCATCTCTACAGTAACAACATATCTTTGTTGAGACTGTCAAAATGTGCGTGTTGGTATTAGGTGAATAGAATGGAATGAAAACATAAAACTTTGAAATTTTTGTGTGTTGTAAGAAAATGTGTTCAGTGTTTTGTTTTCATTTTGATTTTGCCATCTTCTTTTGACAGTCCCTACTCCAGTGAAATGAAAGACATAAAATCAGCTGATGAAATGAGCCAACCATATAGTTCAGCCATGCGTAAGTGACGTTTAAATATACTCAATAAACACACTTTACAATGTTGCATTTGCAGGTTGAAACAATTTATTACGCAATTTTTTTTAAATTGGCAATTTATTATTACAATTTATTATATGACAAATTGCGTAATAAATTGCCCAAAGAGTATAAATTGCCAATTTGGTGTGTGTTTGAACCTAGTATTAGCCTACACCTTGATATATATGAGGGAGGGGCAAATCAAATCTTATATCAGATATACAGTATTTCATAAATATTTTTTGTACACGTTCAATCCTTTTGCTATGTACCTCACAATAGGGATTCCGTATTATGGAACCATATTCCAGCCTAGATTGTACAAAGGTATTGTACAATAGCTTCTTAGTATATGAGTTAAACTCACATCCACTTCTCTGAATAAAGGCCAATAAGGAACATGCCTTGGGGATTACAAAATTTAGATGCTCAGTAAATGTAAACTATGAATCGAATACTATACCCATATCTCGAAATCAACTTATTATATAATTTTGAGTACGTTACGTAGTAACACTTGTTGGCATTAAGTGCAAGCATGTTTTTACACCACCAGCCATTAAAATTATTTAACTATGATTAAAGAGTGAGAACATCGGAGTCATTCTTAATTTTGAAAAAGATTTTTAAGTCATCAGCGTAGAGGAGATAACTGCATTGCTGGAAACACACACTCACGTCATTTATAAAAACAATAAAAAAGAGGACCCAAGATACTACCCTGAGGCACACCTGAAGTTGGTACATATGGTGATTACCTTACATTATCAATAACAACAAAATTTACTATTAATTAAAACCCAGTTTTTGTAATCTTGCCAATCGAGCTCTGTGAGACACTATATCAGAAGCTTGGGATATGTCTGTATAGAAACAGTCAACTTGCCAGCCATCTGTGAAAGCCGATATACAATAATTTGAAAAAAAAATGGCAAGATTGGTAACTGTCGAACGTCTTGGCATGAAACCGGTCTGATATGGGCAAACATAACGCTTAACCAATGATAATACTTTACTCATCACCGTTTTCTCAAAAAGTCTTGAAATAACCGGAATTTTCGGTATTGGACGATAGGTGGTAACATCATTTTTGCTACCGCTCTTATGAATGGGTGGAATAAAAGTAGATTTCCATTCATCTAGAAAAATTCCATATCTTAGCGATAAATTGAATAAATGCAACACCCTTTCAGCAATGGAACCAACACATTGCTTTAGAAAAAATGGTGAGAATTGTTGAAAATCACAGTGCTTTGCATTTTTGATAGTCTGAATACTTAGAATAATGTCATACATTTTAAGAGATAACGAAGAAAAGTTTAAGCAAAGATTATCCCATTAAACATGGCTCCATCGTCAGTCCACGAATCATCAGTGGCAAAGTTTACTATAAAAAATTCCGCAAACAAATTAGCAGATTCACTAGGCGATGACGAAATCTTGTCTTGATAAGACACAAACAACGGAATTGCTGGAACGAATAAAGTTCCAAAACGATTTAGGATTCGATTTAATATTTGTTTCAAACTAATAATGTATCGATTATATAGAAATTTATCAAGGCAATTAAATACTTTGACATACTTCAAGTATTCTTGCTTGAACTGAAGGGATCCTGAATTTTTAAAAAGTTTATAATATTTATGCCGAGATTTTTTAGTTTCTTTAGACTTTTATTATACCATTGCAATTTGTAAACCCTTGCTGGAAAACGAGGGATATTGTTGATCACTATTTCCAGAATACCGCTTTTAAATATATCAAAGCAGCTAGCGAGATATCAGTCACGGAAAAGAGACTGCCAATCTATATTTGAGATTAAGGCTGGGTGCTGAGACTGAGGCTGATTGACTTTGCCGGTGCTCGAAACATGGTCATATCAAGCACGAGGTTCATGCATAAAAAGATACATCAAGCTACATGGCTGTCTCCTGATCGAAATACTCGCAATCAGATCGATAACGTTGTGATAGAGGGACGGCATGCCTCCAGTGTTTTAGATGTGCGCACGATCCGAGGACCTAACATCGATTCGGACCATTATCTCGTTGCAGCCAAAATACGCACCCGCCTCAACGCGGCTAAAAACAAGGAACAAAAAACACAAGGAAAGCTAGACGTCGAAAAGCTTCAATCACAACAGACTGCCAATGATTTCGCAACTCGACTCTCACACCTGCTCTCTGAGGGCATAACTCATCCTGAAGGAATACAGGAGCAGTGGGAGCATATCTCCAAAGCACTTCGTACCGCCGCCGAGGAAAAAATTGGTTACCGGCGGCCACGAAAAAACAACTGGTATGATGAAGAATGCCGCGTTGCAACCGAAAGAAAAGACGCTGCCTACAGGGCTACGTTAAAAGCGAGCGCGACAAGAGGAGTGTGTGAACGCTATCGTGAGTTGAAAAGGGAAGCGAGACGCCTTTTCAGGAAGAAAAAAGCAGAAGCAGAAAGGCGTGAGTGCGAGGAGCTTGAGCTGCTAGCCACCAGGAATAACGCCCGAAAATTCTACCAAAAAATACGGCGGCAGACGGAAGGTTTTAAGACCGGGGCAAACTCCTGTAGGAATGAAAACGGCGACCTTGTAACTGATGTCCAGAGAGTGCTTAGATTATGGAGGGAACACTTCTCTGCTCTCCTAAATGGAGGCAGCAATTCACCGCGCAGAGATGAAGAACCCGATCCCGCAATCGATGATGATGGAATATATGTCCCCCCGCCCGATTATGACGAAGTTAGAATAGCAATAACCAGATTGAAAAACAACAAGGCCGTGGGCGCTGATGGATTGCCTGCGGAGCTATTCAAGTTCGGCGGCGAGGAGTTGGTAAGGCGCATGCAGCAGCTTCTTAGCAAAATATGGGCGGACGAAAGCATGCCCGACGGTTGGAATCTAAGTGTTCTTTGCCCAGTCCACAAGAAGGGGGATACTGCAAAATGCACCAACTATCGTGGAATCAGCCTTCTTAATATCGCATATAAGGTCCTTTCAAGTGTATTGTGCGAAAGATTGAAGCCCACCGTGAACCGGCTGATTGGACCTTATCAGTGCGGCTTCAGACCTGGTTAATCTACCATCGACCAGATTTTCACAATGCGCCAAATCTTGGAAAAAACCCGTGAAAAGAGAATCGACACACATCACCTCTTCGTCGACTTTAATGCCGCCTTCGACAGCACGAAAAGGAGCTGCCTATATGCCGCTATGTCTGAATTTGGTTTCCCCGCAAAACTTATACGGCTGTGCAAAATGACGTTGAGCAACACCATCAGCTCAGTCAGAATTGGGAAGGACTTCTCCGAGCCGTTCGAAACTAAACGAGGTTTCAGACAGGGTGACCCCCTATCGTGCGATTTCTTTAATTTGATGCTGGAGAAAATTATACTAGCTGCAGAACTTAACCGCACTGGAACAATATACTATAAAAGCGTGCAATTACTGGCATATGCTGATGACATTGATATCATCGGCCTAAACACCCGCGCTGTTAGTTCTGCTTACTCCAAGCTGGAAAAAGAAGCGGTAAAGATGGGTTTGATGGTGAATGAGGACAAAACGAAGTACCTGCTGTCATCGAGCAAAGAGTCAGCGCATATGCGCCTTGGCAACCACGCTACTGTTGGCAGCCATAATTTCGAAATAGTAAAAGACTTCGTTTATTTGGGAACCAGCATCAACACTAGCAACAACATCAGCACTGAAATCCAGCGAAGAATCAATCTTGCCAATAAATGCTACTTTGGACTAGGTAGGCAATTGAAAAGTAAAGTCCTCTCTCGGCGAACGAAAATCGTACTCTACAAGTCACTTATCGTACCCGTCCTGCTATACGGGGCAGAAGCATGGACCATGACAACAGCAGATGAAGCGGCTTTGGGAGTGTTCGAGAGAAAAGTTCTTCGAAAGATTTATGGACCTCTACGCGTTGGCGATGGCGAGTACCGAAGAAGATTTAATGATGAGCTGTACGAGCTATACGCAGACATCAACATAGTCCAGCGAATTAAAGCGCAGCGGCTGCGCTGGCTAGGCCATGTTATGCGAATGAAAGATGATGCTCCGGCCAAGAAAGTGTTTCCATCGGAACCCGCCTATGGAAGCAGAGGTAGAGGGCGGCCCCCACTCCGTTGGAAGGACCAGGTGGAAAACGATTTAAACTCCCTTGGTGTGACCAATTGGCGCCAGTTGGCGGAGCGAAGGAGCGACTGGCGCGCCTTGTTAGACGGCCATAACCGTTTAGACGGTTAAGCGCCAATTAAGTAAGTAAGTAAGTAAGTAAGTAAACTAATATTCTACTGGAACTTTCTGGCACTGCAACAATTTAGGAAAAAACTGTCAAAACTGTTCGTGTTGATTTGACAAAGCAAATTGTGTGTTTATGCGGAAAATTATTCCCAAAAATATAAATTTGAGACCTGTGTGGTGTTTGCAGTGTTTGTGCAGGACAGGAGTCAAGGGGAAGTAAGTATGCATACATAGCAGTGAAAGAAAGTGCAGCGGCTCCAGACTATGCGGCCTTTTATGCCAGACGTCGTGGAGCACATGCAAACAGACTTTTGCCACCATCTCATGGCATGAATACCCCTGTGACTTCCATTGGGCATGGCGCCAATAACTTATTTCTTCCCAATGAGCCCACCGCAATCCAAATAGTCAAGATTCAATTCTTATGACGCAGGCGTCAGAAAAAGCAATGTGAAATCCCCTTTACGCCATACTCAACAATCGATCGGACATTGATCATCGCCCTCTTATCTATTATGTGGTACTTTAAATGGTCCATCCCTGCGCATTTTTTTGCACATCAGAAATTTAAGAGAAATAAAGTGAAAAATCGAAATGTTTTTGTTTTTGAAGTTTGACATTTGAATTTAGGTTGAAAAGTATGCTCATAAAAATTCTAAATTTTTTATTTGCACTGCTTTGCCGACAATTTCCAGTGATTGAGGTTTTTTCTCTATTTAGGTAGCAATTTAGGCAAATTCGCACACAGCCTAAGTTATTGATCAAACCAAAATCACAGCGACTATAATTGAAAACAACATCATTATTGTATTCCATATGTCCAAACTCATAAAATTTAACCCTCCGATATATTGTAGCGTCTGGCCAGACGAGAAGACTTCATAATCGTGAATGACTTTACTGCTGACTGATGACGCAGAATAGAAAATTAGTAAAATTTTGGGCAACGGGCGTGGCATCTCCTACTTTTAAAAGAAGCTAATTTGGCAGTCGTTGAAGATATCATGATGAAATTTGGCAGGAACTTTACTCCTATTACTATATGTACGCTTAATAAAAATTAGCAAAATCGGAGAGCAACCGCGCCCACTTTAAAAAAAACATTTTTTTAAAGTAAAATTTTAACAAAAAATTTAATATCTTTCCGGTATATAAGTAAATTATGTCAATATTCAACTCCAGTAATGATATGGTGCAGCAAAATACAAAAATAAAAGAAAATTTCAAAATGGGCGTGGCTACGCCCTTTTTCATTTAATTTGTCTAGGATACTTTTAATGCCATAAGTCGAACAAAAATTTACCAATCCTTGTGAAATTTGGTAGGGGCTTAGATTCTAGGACGATAACTGTTTCTGTAAAAAGGGCGAAATCGGTTGAAGCAACGCCCAGTTTTTATACACAGTAGACCGTCTGTCCTTCCGCTCGGACGTTAACACGATAACTTGAGCAAAAATCGATATATATATAAACTCAGTTCACGTACATATCTGAACTCACTTTGTATTGGTATAAAAATGGCTATCGATATGGATATCGACCAAAATGTGGACCAGGGTGACCCAGAACATCATCTGTCGGGTACCGCTAATTTATTTATATATGTAATACCACGAACAGTATTTCTGACAAGATTTCAAGGGTTTTTTATTTCGCCCTGCAGAACTTTTTCATTTTCTTCTACCTAATATGGTAGGTGTCACAACCATTTTACAAATTTTTTTCTAAAGTTATATTTCGCGTCAATAAGCCAATCCAATTACCATGTTTCATCCCTTTTTTCGTATTTGGTATAGAATTATGGCATTTTTTTCATTTTTCGTAATTTTCGATATCGAAAAAGTGGGCGTGGTCATAGTCGGATTTCGGCCATTTTTATACCAATACAAAGTTCAGATATGTACGTGAACTGAGTTTATATATATATCGATTTTTGCTCAAGTTATCGTGTTAACGTCCGAGCGGAAGGACAGACGGTCGACTGTGTATAAAAACTGGGCGTTGCTTCAACCGATTTCGCCCTTTTTACAGAAACAGTTATCGTCCTAGAATCTAAGCCCCTACCAAATTTCACAAGGATTGGTAAATTTTTGTTCGACTTATGGCATTAAAAGTATCCTAGACAAATTAAATGAAAAAGGGCGGAGCCACGCTCATTTTGAAATTTTATTTTATTTTTGTATTTTGTTGCACCATATCATTACTGGAGTTGAATGTTGACATAATTTACTTATATACTGTAAAGATATTACATTTTTTGTTAAAATTTTACTTAAAAAAAAAAAATTTTTAAAAGTGGCCGTGGTCCTTCTCCGATTTTGCTAATTTTTATTAAGCGTACATATAGTAATAGGAGTAACGTTCCTCATGATATCTTCAACGACTGACAAATTACAGCTTGCAAAATTTTAAATTACCTTCTTTTAAAAGTGGGCGGTGCCACGCCCATTGTCCAAAATTTTACAAATTTTCTATTCTGCGGCATAAGTTCAACTCACCTACCGAGTTTCATCGCTTTTTCTGGCTTTGGTAATGAATTATTGGACTTTTTCGGTTTTTCCAAATTTTCGATATCGAAAAAGTGGGCGTAGTTATAGTCCGATATCGTTCATTTTAAATAGCGATCTGAGATGAGTGCTCAGGAACCTACATACCAAATTTCATCAAGATAACTCAAAATTTACTGAAGTTATCGTGTTAACGGACGGACGGACCGACGGACATGGCTCAATCAAATTTTTTTTCGATGCTGATGAATTTGATATATGGAAGTCTATATCTATCTCGATTCCTTTATACCTGTACAACCAACCGTTATCCAATCAAACTTAATATACTCTGTGAGCTCTGCTCAACTGAGTATAAAAAGCCCCTCAAGAATTCGCTTTTTTAAGAAAAGCAACCGGATCTCCCTCTACCTCCTCAACCTGTAAGTTGTAAATATTTAAAATATATATGCATATATTGTGGTTCAAAAAAATTTTGCTTACAAAGGTTTTAACGCGCTGGGGAACTTGGCCTGAGGCAGCATCTTATTTTGCAAAAAACTTCAACGAGATCAAAGAAATAGTTGAAGGTCTTGATGACGATGCGGCCTGCATTATTTTTGTGAAAAAATATTGTATTGTATTATACCTGTGTTTACTCGTATATATAAAGTTTCTAATTTATTGGTTTGTATTTACATAGGTGAACCTATTAGCAATCCATTGGCAATTCTCAACAACATAGAAAACAATTTAAAACACGCCAAGGGACCAGTAGCTAAAATTATATTGGAAAAATTGTATAAAGTATTCCAATCGAATCAAGGCCTGCAAGTTATAAAAAAAGTTGCCGCAATTGTGAATGGTGAAAAGTTTGTGGAATTACCAGAAAATATAGCTATAAATGGAGTTGCGGTTTTGAATTGGGCACCATTGGTATCTGTAGATGTTGAGAAGACATTTTAGTTCCTTCAAAGCTATGCTTCGGGATAATCGCATGAGATTACTGCCCGAAAATTTCAAAATGCATTTCGTAGCATTGTGCTACTATGAAAGCACCAGCGGCTAAAACAATCAACCAGTTTAAATATGTAAATATTTTTGAATATATATGCATACATGTATTTACAATGTACATTGTACATATCGAGTATTGTCGGATTGTACACCCATACTTAAATATGTACCAAACAAGACTAAAAAATAAATGCCTTTTTTTTGCCTTTTTTTAAAACTAAATTTGCCTATTTCTCAGGTTTTAAAAAAAAAAAAATATATATATATATATATATAATATATATATATATATATATATATATATAAATCCTATCCCTAATGATTATAATATATTATTAAAACGAATATCTATATGCACATTTTTCTTGAACTTTGAGGAAGCAAATATATCAATGATATCATCAAAATTTATCATTTAAAATTTTTCTTTTTCCACACTTAATAATGTTAGGTCACTTCGGCGACCTTGCCCCATCGTTGATTGTAAATGCATATGTCAAAATCAGTTTTAATTTGCTGAATGAACATTCGGACCTAGCAATTGATACTGAGATTGTCAGGAGTATTTGAAGTGCCCCTCGCAAGTTTGGAAAAACATCTTCTTCATCCGAGATTATAAAAGTAAGCAATTCTAACGGAGTTTTAGGTTCAATTTCTTTTCTACTTTGGAGTAATATTTTGCAGTCACATATTTCGACAAAAAGTTCTGTTCCATCGAAATCTGTATTATAAAATTCACCCTAGTTCTTACAATTTCTTTCTGAGTCGTTATTATCCTTGTTTAACCAATTTCCAATGTCTATGACAAATCCAAACTTAAAATTAAGGTATTTAGTCGTGTAAATCTTGTACGTATTTCTTGTTGGAGACGATGGAGAACACTTTTCGTAATAGCAGAAATACACATTCTGCAGAAAGACCAACATCTCTTGCCGATTCTCTGAGCATTTTGAAGCGCCTTGTTACACGTTTTACTATATCAATATCCCATTTTTCACAAACAGACTTCGCTTTTCCTACAGCTTCTTCACAGATAGTGTCACGAATTTTGGATAGTTCAGTCACCAATGATTTAAGATCATGTTACTCTTCTCTAAAATTCATCCCGAGATCTTGTAATCTGAGCTGTTCACGATCAATCGTCCAATTTCGGATAGTTCAGTCGCTAATGATTTAAGATCATGATACGCTTCTCTAAAGTTCATCCCCGGATCTTGTTATCTGAGCTGCAAATGATCAATGTTTAAGATTTCATTCCAGAAATGAATTAATGTTATGAAACTAAAATTTTGTATATTTTGCAATAGACCTGTAGCTTCGCTTCTGGTGTTACTTGTAGTGTTAGTGTCGTCTGCTAATTTTGCTAAGTGTTCTATTACATAGCCCATCGACGATAACGCTTACCGCTTGTATTCTGGCACTGCATCGTGTTTCAGATTCACATTTGACAGTTTTTGTTAAAACATTTTTTTAATAATTCCCATCGTAACGTTGAACGTGAGAAAAAAAGATATATGCTTTCTATTATTTCACAACCTGTCGCAGGTATTCCCGATATATGCATGCATTTTTTAGTATAGAAATTTTTTTCCAGAAATCAGTTATAATAAAAATACAAATAATCGAGGAAGTTCTGCTTTGTGGACCATTTGGTGTCCCCGTTAGTAGCGCCCGGTGCAAGATGCCCCCCTTGCGCCCCCCCCCCCCTCACTACGCTTTTGTTTTGTTTTTTGTTATGTAGAAGTGAAACAAAAGCTGGCTGGGTTCGACACAACACTGTGTCACCTCTTGTGATTTAGATGTTACGTTTCTGAACTGCACAGATGCCTGCCGATCACGCAGATAATATGCAGTTCACCTTTTGAGACTGGGAGGAAGGGTGGACACTTCCACGTCTTGCAGCAACATGTCGTGGTTGACAGTATCACAGACTTGTGATAGGTCTGCCGCTATGAGTACTGTTCTGTGAAGGTGTTCTTGATTCAGTCCACAAATAATTTGTGTGCTGGTGACGTTTATTGCTGTGGCATTGCTATGCAATTTTGGGAAGCTCCCACGTTAGCTGGTTTTCCAGGCTATAAGCACCACCCTCGCCATTTTCCATTTTTCACGGTTGGCGAAAGTGGACAAAAACAGGTTGAAGACGAGTGCTAGATAAATCCCTCTTTGCCAAGTTTGTTAAGCGTCAACATGGATATGCCATATGGGTCTAATGTTTTGGATGTTTTAGCACGAACGATGCCATCATCAACCTCTTTGGCGGTGGCGGTAATTTGGGGAGGTACGGTTTTTATGCTTGTGTGCGCTTCTGTTGGCCCGCCGTCTGGCTTTGTCAACCATAGAATGCATTACATATTGTAGACAAAATGCTCTCGTGCATTTTTTCGTATTCGACGGCATTTTATCGCCGAAGGCGATGGATATTTTGTCGTTGTGCTAATCGGTTTCGACAGGGACTTTACGGTAAACCGTAGCTTACACACACCGGAAGAGAGGTTATAATTCTTTAAGTGCTCCTCCCATTTCACCCGCTTGTGTTCATTCACAAGCAATCTGACGCATTGGCTTATATGGCTTATTTGCAGGTTCCCGGAGTCGTGCTTTCTTACAAGGTCCCGTTCTACCGCTAGAGTTGCGGCCTCCGCTGGAAAATTTGGACGGATTTCCGGGATTCTTTAGGCGAGAATGAATAGAGCCAACGAGGATTCAATGACTTTGTGGAAAGCGCGCTCCCTTGTCGGGGATCAGTCGGGATAGGGAGGGCAGCACAGCGATATAAATTTTGTAAAAGCGTTTGTATAAGTTTTGTAATCTTCCTAGCTTCTTTTTTGAAGTGCGTTTTTTAGGAGTGAAGAATTCGGCGGATCGCTTGAGCGAAAGGAGTATGAGTAGGTGGTCGGGTGCCAATTTTACCATCGGCTGCAAGTTGACGCAGTTAACAAGTCCTGTGCTCAAGATGGGAATGCCTGGCGAACTGCGATAGCTTCCCACCATACGTGTGGGAGCGTCTCCGTTTATCGCAGAATGTCGTTTTTCTATTTGGTCGACCAACATCTCGCACCTGCTGTCCGCTTGTAGATCAGAATACCACAGATCGAGGTGGACATTAAATCGTCCTGGTACTGGACGGCCTTGATTAAGCATTGGATTACCCGGTGTAGTTAGATTTGGGGTCTGTCTACATGGCGCAATGAAACCCGTCGGTAATTGTATTTGATGAGACCAGAACATCTGGAAAAGTGGCACCGTCGAAGGTAGGAGCTGCATTGGACAGATGCCGCCAGCATATATATTCTGTGGTGGCAGACGGTGCACAATGTGGTAGCGACAAAGAGTGTTTTCCCTGACCTACAAGTGTACTAATGCCAGAAAGAGGGGGAGAAGAAGACTTGGGCCAGGGCTGATTCTCGCTATTACTACCTAATCTACCACCAATATGGTAATTATGGGTAGAAGCGGCCGTATGAGTTTGTAGCGCTATGGGGCGAGAGCGGCAGCGTCTTCTTGTTGCAAAGAGCTGCTTGAGGGTAGTAGGGGATGGGCGCTTAGGAGCAGACTACGGGACACCCTTGGGCGTAGACACAAAAGTACCACAAAGGATTTGTAAAAATTACGGGGACGAATGGTTTTGGGGTCCCAGCACATTCCGTGCGGTGTAACTATCCCTTACGCTTTACCCACTGACAAGAGTATCACCGTCCCAGAAAGATTATTTTGCGGCACACACATTTTCTCTCGACCGGGATCAGGTACTGACCCCGGATCGGGTTAGATACCTTGAGCAGGAGAATATGGCACACTTCTGCTGAAATTACAGCATTTGTTCGGGAAAAATCAGAATCCCCCCGGTACATGTAAGCAGCTGCCTTGAAAAGCGTTTTGGAATTCGTCACAATGATCCTCAACACTTTAAAGCCCCGAACTTGGGTCCACGCCTTTCCTGCTTGGTCGAAAATAATCCAATCTAGCTTTGTCTTAATCTCGCCTAATATTATTAGGACGCCTATGGAGTAAACTTCGAGGAAGGCGCCATTTTAACTAGTTCATCCGCTTTTTCATACGCATCTATTCTTATATGCCCTGGGACCTAATATGGATGAATGTTTCTCCTTGTCCCGGTTCTTCCCAATGCTTTCTTACACACTTACATACTTTCGATGCTGTGCTTTGCGGGATTATTCACTTAATTGCTGCTTGGCTGTCAATATCAAAGTTGACGCGGCTGCACATTCAGCTATTTGCCTCCAGTGTTTCTGCTGATTTGATTACGGCTACTACTTTCGCTAGAAATGATCTGTTAACGGAACAGAGCGGTATACTGGAGACCCCACTCCCTCCAATACATTGGAACCATAGATATATATGTGTATCGCCGCGTCCGCCGTATGAGGACCCTTGCGTTAAGAGCCCCTTCAAGCGAAGATATGGAATCAGGTAGCCTGTTTTTCCTGTAATTAATGACGCTGTATTATTATGGCTGTATAATCTGCGCCTAAGCTGCCCCTAGACATTGAGCCTAGTTGCATTTGTTGCTATATACTGCACACTCCCTCTAATTTTTTGAGGTTGGTCCTTTTTATATGGCTTGTAACGACAGCCTTTCATCATAGGTACTGGTTCGAATGAATGGCAGCATGTATATGTGATTACGTGTGATGTGTCTAGGTTCATGTATTAGCAGCAATGTTGCAACGATTGTCGCAACAGCATAATGGCATCGTTGTGCCTAGAGTAGATACAATGTTGCTGATGGCGTAGCAATATTGCAGTCAAGACACGAACTAAATGTATCTGTACAGGTGTTAATTTGTGTAAGCGTTTAAGTTCATCAATGTATGAGTGTGTGGATGGGTAAATGAAAATACGGGAAACCCGAAAGATAGTTTTGTACGTATAGGTAAAATTTCTAAGTACCGTTCTCTGCCGCGGCGGTAGCTATAAAAGGGCACAATGTTAGGCAACGGATAAAGTTTTACTCCATCAGTGCTCAGTGCAAGTGCCAAAGTAATGTAAAGTGCGCGACTTTAAACCGAACAAAAGAAAAAAAAGTGCCAAAGTCTAGTGAAGTGCGCGGCTTTAAATTCGAACAAAAAGAAAAAAGTTCTTCTTTTGTTTTTTTGGTTGTGCGCGCCGCAAGTTTGCACGCGTACCCTCACCAGAGTCAAGCGAGGACCACGGAAACAGGAAACCTGCGCTGAAAATCGAGATTCAGGGTAAGTCAAAACCATCTGCTACTTGGCATGCATACAGGTAATTTGCTCCCACCTAGCAAATTTCCCAAGTAAGCCAAATAGAAAATTGCATTAATGCGGATGCATATATACTCAGCCACCGTGGTGTGATGGTAGCGTGCTCCGCCTGCCACACCGTATGCCCTGGGTTCGCACCCCGGGCAAAGCAACATCAAAATTTTAGAAATAAGGTTTTTCAATTAGAAGAAAATTTTTCTAAGCGGGGTCGCCCCTCGGCAGTGTTTGGCAAGCGCTTCGGCTGTATTTCTGCCATGAAAAGCTCTCAGTGAAAACTCATCTGCCTTGCAGATGCCGTTCGGAGTCGGCATAAAACCTGTAGGTCCCGTCCGGGCAATTTTTAGGGAAAATCAAGAGGAGCACGACGCAAATTGGAAGAGAAGCTCGGCCTTAGATCTCTTCGGAGGTTATCGCGCCTTACATTTTATTTTTTATTTTTATATATGCAGATGTGTGTATATGCGTCTGCGGTCATGCAAACACAAAATCCCCCACGTCCATACAATTAGTGAAATATTACATAATATATACATACATTAAGTAATCTCCACCAATTTTCATTCCAGGCCACCTCGCTAACGCAAAAACCCACTGGGTACAAATTCCGACGGCAAACAACGCCTACAAGAACTACACACATTTGCCTTCCGACAGCACACAACCCCTACAACAACACCAACATTTGCTCTCTTGGACGGCACACAACGGATACAACAACACAACATATTTTTTTATAGACGGAACACCATTTGCTTTCACCAGCAACTACACATTGTTCTTTTATTTTGTCATCGGCGGTGCAACGCCAACAATAAGTACGACATCGTTTTACTGCTGGCAATTACAATTGCCAACTGCAACGCAGGCAGCGGCAACAATAACATTTTTTCTATTGGCGGCCACATATTTTGTATCGGCGATATATTGCCACAACCACAACAACTTCATCTCCATCCACCGACCAGCTCAACATAATTTTTATCAGTTCGGTCGGCCTCCAGAAGCCAACAGGAAAAGAAGCGTAAGGGCGGTATTGGCGGCGGTCACTTTCCACGACAGAAACAAACCACAAAGGTGGCAGCAGAAATAATCATCAAAATTTTATTTCAAAATTTTTTTTTGTTGTTTCCAACAAGTTGTACTTATTGTATTTTATCGCATACCTTTTTATATATGTATGTAGCTATTCATATGTATATCCTTTTTTGGATGTAGATTTTTTGGTAGGAAAAAGGTTGGGAAAAGCTAAGGGCTTGTTGTTGTTAATTTGAAAATTTTGCTAAGTACTTTTCTTGCTAAGGTCTAATTAATATTTCACTTTGCCTTTTTTGAAATTTTTGTTTTTTTTTATTAATTTTTCATTTCTCTTTGCTATTTTGAAATTTTAGTTTTTCATATGCAATTTTCCCTATTTGTGACATTTATTTGTAATACTCTTTTGATTCTTTTTTGAGGCTAGTTACTATGTTCTGAGTACTCAGATCTTTATCGGTCTGCTCTGCCCATAGTCCCGATTCCGCACATGTGTTTTTTTCTCCCTTTTCGGTTAGACCGCGACTAACTCCAAATTATGGAATTTGGAATATTTAAGATTTTTTTGGTTTTCACTTACATGTGTTTGCCAGAACGCTTCCCGCAAACTTTACCTTATCCTTCCCGCATTTAACATTAAGGGCTTGGTTATAAGCATCCACATTAAATCTTTTTTTATCTTTTAATATTTCTTTTTTACGATTTTTTTTACACACCTTTTTTTTTTGGACATTGTCATAACGACTATAAATTTATTACTCATTATCCTCATTAATACTTATTATTAGCTCATTATCCAAGATCGCAAGCCATTGTTTGAGCGTGGGCATATGTACATATGTATGTTTGAGTTTTTGTGCTTCAGCTACTCAACTGCAGCGACGCCGTTGGAGAAAGAGAGTAATTTGGTGAGTGTTTTGAGAGAAATATCAAAATTTATGAAAATACACCTGTTTAGTTGTATGCACATATGTTAGCAAAGATTCCTGCTCTTGCAAAAGTAGAACTGGAATTAGCAAATAAGAAAAAGAACAACAGATCGCAACGAGCATTTGTACATACATAAAAACTTCACAAACATACATTTACACTTACATAACTTTTTTTGCTATACATATAAATTCCTTATTTCTTTGATGACCTGATTTTGCTTCGTGCAAAATTGATTTTGGGTTTTTTAATTCTTACAAAGATCTTTGGTTTTCATTCGATGGAT
Source organism: Eurosta solidaginis (assembly GCF_040869045.1). NCBI lineage: Eukaryota > Metazoa > Arthropoda > Insecta > Diptera > Tephritidae > Eurosta > Eurosta solidaginis. Next base: position 70,214,888 of record NC_090324.1, on the reverse strand, counting down.
TAGTTAGCTCTAGGGGGTAGACTTAAGCAAGATTAAATTGTTAATAAAATTATATAATGTATGCATGAAAACATTGATTTTTGATAATGCAGGGCTAGATCATAACTTTTTGTGTGTGTGTGCACTTGTGCGCTCCAAGGAAAGTGAAGGTGAGTGTTTAGGGAAAATGACTGAGTGACAGGGGATGGACCAATGTTAGGTTTGAAGGCATTCTAAAGTAAGTAGGAGTCAGCACAGTGTCCACGGTGCAGTGCAAGTTGCACTGCAGAGGGAGGGAAGACTCCACCTGACAGGACAAGCCTTCATGTTTTTCTGCCCTTATGCTTTCCCCCTTCTAACTTTGCCCCTCACGTCTATTTCTAGCTTTTTCTTTCCTTTCAATACACATGCAGGTATGAACCTTTTTTTGTTCATGTGGATGTGGGTGAGGACGGTGGTGTAATACACCGCCCATGACGACGAGCTAGCATGGGATGCAAGCATACCTGCTTGCCGCCGTTCCTCACCACCCCAAACAGTCAGCCACGTAACAATGGCGCACAACGGTAATAGCCCAATCACCTTTTAAATCTTCCCATTTTGAAGTTTACTTCTATAGCGGCATGCATTTGAGAAAAACTGTAATGAAATTGGAAGACAACAACCATATGAATGTTGTTGTTGCAAAGCGACAACCACACCACACTCATATAGCAAAAGCACCATAGCCAATCTTAAGTACGGGAGTTGACATGAAAATGAAAGCGTCAATATGGCTCATGTGGTAAGCGTGCAAATGAGCACGCAAAGGTCGCGGGTTCGACGCTGTCTACTGTTCCTAATTTTTTTTTTTTTTTGTTCTATTTTTTTTTTTTAAGTATAAAATCACCATTATTTTATTTGAGAGTTTAAAACCACACTCCGATGCCAGAGAGTTTAAAAGCTAATTATAAAATCACCATTCTTTTATTTGAGAGTTTCAAACCACACTCCGGTGCCAGAGAATTTAAAAGCTAATTTACCATACTTACACACATATGTAAATACAAATTTGTGAAATATATATGTTCATATGTGCCGTAATTTATAAGCAAAATATTGCATATTTTGTTATTTTAAATTATATGTACTATGTAATATTCTATTCAGTTTATTGAATTCAGCGAAGTCGGAGTAAAACGTCATAGAGGTCGGGCGCGCTGTGCTTACTGTTTCCAGGTTTTCATAATTTTGTTGGTTACACCATATTGCGTTTAGGGATCGATATGCCGCGAAATAGGAACGGGGCTCGTGACCAACGGCGAATGCTAACTAGAAAAACCCCAAAAACTTCAATTGAACTCACACGTGAATGTCGTGCACGCCAGAGAACATTAATGAATGTGCTAAACAGTGAACACGGTGGTCGTAAGTACCTTTTTACACAAGTGCATATCGTCCGTTCCAACGTAAAGATGTGTATATCAAAATTTTCGTTTTTCGGGTTTTTATGATAAACATAAATAACTGACTGCAAAATGATCAAAAGTACGAAAATTGCTGGTGTGGATGCCTTTGAATTTTTTTTTTTTTTTTTGTAAAGGAGCTCTATAAAAAAAAAAATAAAAGTTTGAACTCATTTTCCCAAAAAATTAAAATTTTGAAATACATCTCTTTACTTTGGAACGAGCGATATGTATTTCGCAATCAATAGTCAAATCTTTCTTATTTGATATTTGTTGTAGAGGATATATCACCTGTGCAAGAACATGCTCCCATTGGACATAATGATGTAGTTTATCCTTGTGAGTACACAAATACTTTTACATACATATGTATATGTACATATACATTCATATCTTTTAATTCAATTGTGTCATAACTGTAAAATTACGATTTTTGAACTAATTGCGAGAAATTGTGCCCAATGAATCATGATCTTTGTTGTGTAAACAATTTTTGGTGATGGTTAAGATAAAAATTAAATAATACCTGTTGACAGCTGAAATGGCTCTTCTAAAAAGCTACATATAGGTACATATGTATTTTGAAAAGTGCCCTTGCTTAAAATAAATGAGCGATATATATATGTATGTACACATCGTTTCGTTCATTGGTCTTAACACCTTAATTTATAACTCACATTTCAGCTGATCCACAAGCGGATAAACATAGTCATATTCCGTACTCACATTTTCACCGAAACACAGTTGCCCACAGAGAGTTTCAAAAAAAGTTTTTAGACAATCCGTTTGGATATGTATGCTCCGTGTGTGATCGATTGTGGTTCAAGTTGGATTTAAAACCACCACGCGCAGAACATGAACAACTTTTAAGTGAAATTATTGAAAATTATAACGCCACTGAGAATATTTTACTGTGCAATACGTGTTACATGGCTATCCAAAAAAAAAAATTTATTCCAACGATGTCTAAATTTAACGGTTTTAAATATCCAAAAAAAAAAACAGAGTTTTTACCACCTCTATATTTAATTATCGAGAGACTCGTCTCTCCACGAATTCCTTTCATGCAAATAAGGCGGTTGCGACACGTTCATGGACAATACGTAATTTATGGGCAAATAATTAATGTACCCGTCGACGTGAATAATATAGTAAGTCATTGACCTCGAATTATAGATGATGACCATTGCATTAATGTTCATATCAAGAGGAAGAAAATTTACAAATCAAGCTTTTTATCGGGATTGGTAAATAAAAGAACACTTCGTTTATGGCTTCAATATTTGACGCAAACACCACTATATGTTATGTACGATATTAAAATCGATGAAAGCTTTTTCAATGAAGATAGTATTATTGAAATCAATAGAGAAGAAATAAGTGAAAATATACCACTCAAATAAAGTCTAACTGCGCAGCAACAAACTCTGATGTGGAATGATGATGAGTATTTACGCATTGCACCTGGGCAGAATAATCTTCCGAAAAGCATAATTTTTGATGAACACGCTGAAGAACTCTCCTTTCCATCGATTTACTTAGGTCATTTCCGTAAATTCAGAGAGGGAGTATACGCTACACAATTTACAATAGCGACTAGTGAATTAAGGAGATCTGACAGACGGGGAGTTACTCCGTATCATTTATTGTACGTTGCTATGAAAATTATCAAGTTAAGAGTCCGTGATTCACTCACTATTGCTTTCAAGCATGTAGGAAGAAACACCAATATTACATTACAGCAAATTGAATCAGAGGAGTATATAAATAATTGTATGGAAAGTAATTTAGCTTTCTTGCGATCAATACCAAATTCTCTTTGGTATTGGAAAGAACGCAAACGGGACCTTTTCGCAATGATTCAACAGTTAGGCAAACCTACGATGTTTCTCACGTTGAGTGCCAATGAAATTGGATGGAAAAATTTAATACAAGTACTATATAAATTAAAGAATAATGGACAATAAATATCAACGGAGGAGGCTGAGTCATTGGATTATATATCAAAAACTACGCTTGTAAATGAAGATGCTGTGGCTTGTGCAATATATTTCAATAAAATAGTCAATATTATTTTGAATATTCTTCAGTTGAAGAAAAATAGCCCATTTGGAACTTTTCATGTAGTCGACTATTTTAAACGAATTGAGTTCCAACATGGGGGCTACATGCAAATATTTTATTTTGGTTGAATAATGCGCCATCGGATGCGCTTTGCACAGGTAAACAAAATGCTATAGCTATGATAGATCAATTGATATCAGTTTCTTCAGTCGAAGCTTCTGGATATATTCGCTTGCAAACTCACAAGCATACCTGTTACAAAACAACAAACGCTAACCAGCCTCAGAAATGTCGATGCGATTCTCCATTTATTCCGTGTAAGTTCACGACGATATTGAAACCAATGCAGAAAAATCATCCAGAATATGCTAGTTATGCTCGGCGATATAAACAATTAAAAGTTAACCTCGAGAACAACGATTACAAAAGTATTGAATCATTTTACGAAGAAAATCAAGTTTCATCAGACGAAGATTACTTTTCCATTCTTGAAGCTTGCATTGTCAGACCGAAAGTATTTTTAAAACGACAGCCGAGTAAAAAATGGCACAACGCTTTCAATCCTTTCATTTTCAAATACAGATTTACAGTTCATCATCGAAGAATACTCTTGTGCTGCGTACGTGGTTGAATACGTTAATAACACCAACAGAGGAATTTGCAAATTACAGCGACAAATTCTTGAAATAATGAATGATCATCCTGAGTTCGATATAGTTGAAATAACACGGAAAATGATTGTCAATATGCTTAACACTGTTGAATTAACAAGTCAAGAAGCAGCGTGGTACCTACTTCGTGAACCGATGTCCAAAAGTTCAGTATCCGTAATTTATATCCCTACCGTATGGCCTATTAACGACAGCGTATTAGACGAACACAAAAAGAATTGGATGAAATGAGTACCGACGAAAGTTCAACAAACGTTTGGAAAGAAAATTGGTTTGATAAATATGAGCAACGCCCAGAAGATATGGAGGGGTTGACACTTGCGGAATTCGTTTCTGAATATACCAAAAGTTCAAGAGGAATGTATATTCGTCGGAAGCAACATCGTACCATTTGTTATAGAAATTATAATGAATATAAACGATGAATGAATATAATGAATATAAACGAGAAATGGTGACTTTATACATCCTATTTCGCAATGAAGAAGCTGAAATTATTGAAGAAATTAAATTTATTGGGATCTACGATGAAAATGAAAATCATATTTTGGAACGTCGTAGAGAGTTTGAGTCAGATTTAGACATAAACAAGACCATAGAGATTTGTCGACAACTTTGTCGTGAAGATGACCAAGGGAACGAAAGCGCTGAAATCCATGAAGTTGCTACCAGATTTCCAGAGTGCAACCCATTCCAAACATTGTATGATAACCCAAATTCGAACGTAAACAGTGATTTGCGCTTAGCGACATTAAATAAACTGGGAGCTATTGCCAAACGAAAAGAACATCTGATGCGAAATGAAGAATTTTATAAACTCATGAGGATGTCAAGCCAAAAACAAAAGGAACTTTTGATGCATGCCATTCACAATCTGCAATTACAAAATCCATCTATGTTGCAAATCTTCTCACGGGACCTGCCGGGTGCGGAAAAACTTTTGTGATTAAACTCTTGATGGAAATTTATAACCGATATTCAGAAAGCGATGGATTTTGCAATGCTTATATAACTTGTGCTTCAACTGGAAAAGCTGCTATTGCTATTGATGGGACAACGATACACACTGCACTAAAGATAAGTATTTCAAAGTTGCTTCCGCTATCAATTGAAGTAGCACAAAAATATAGATCCCTGTTTAAATACGTTCAAGCATTGATTATCGATGAAATTAGTACAATAGGGGCCGAGCTGTTGTCCCAAGTTGATTCCAGACTAAAACAGATCACTGGTAATTTTCAAACAAACTTTGGAGGTTTGGATCTTATTTTAATTGGCGATCTACGTCAGCTACCGCCTGTTCGTGCTACACCGATTTATAAGCAAATCAAGAACCAACTAGCAGGTCCAACACTATGGCGGGGCTAAAATTTTTTGAACTAAATGAAGTGATGCGACAGAGCAATCGAACTTTTTCAACAATATTAACAAAAATTGGTCATGGCCAGCTGTTAGACGAGGAAGAGTTGGAATTAATGGAGTCACGATTTTACTCCGAAGAGGAGGCTGACACAATTTTCCCAACTGGTATACGATTGTTCTTCGATAATCATTCAGTTGCTAATTACAATAATAAAATTTTAAACACTGCAATCGAAAAAGTTATTTCCGAAGCAACAGATGTATACATTGGTTGCCAAGGTGTTGAACAGCAAACTTTTATGAGGCAAAAATTACACAAAATGTCCGTTATCGATACAGGAGGTTTGCCTCATGAAATTACGTTGGTTATCAATAAACCATACATCCTAAAAACTAATATTGACGTGTCAGATGGGTTAGCTAATGGCGCTACCGGAAACTTAATTTTTATAGAATATAATGACAATGGGGAGATTGGTCGTTTATGGCAGCATTTCGCTGATTCTGCTAAAACTGGTGAAAAATCAGAAGAAAAGCAGCGGCGTTAATACATAAGTACAATATTTCACAACTGGCAGTGCCAATAGACCGAAGAACTTCCTCTATACCATTAACACGCAATAAAACAGTTCTTGTAAAGCGAAACCATTTTCTTCTGGTCTTTGCGTGTGCGATAACGATTCATAAGTCATAAGGCGGTACATTTGGTGAGATCGTCTACCAGTAAGGAAAATCACATGCTCAACAGCTACTATACGTCGCATTATCACGATTAACATCGATCCAAGGGCTTCATCTTGTCTCAAAAAAAAAAAAAAATGGTAGAACATTTTATCACGGCCGCAGACCAACAGTATCCACAATTAAGTTGCGAGCTGAATTTGAATGGCTTAACTTGAATCGACTTGAAACAATTGAAAATGTATTATATGATTTTATAAATGCGAGAAATGGATTGTCATTATTCACTGTTAATTGCCAAAGCGTACGCGCCCATTTACAAGATATTTAACTAGACAGAATAGCATCATCGTCGGATTTTCTAATTCTTTCCGAGACGTGGATTGATAATGATACGTTTTTAGACATTCCCAATTTCGATAAAGTAATCCAATTTAAAATACCATATACAAGAGCTGGTGGGGTTGCAATCTACCATAACACGCATGACCGGGTAGTGTTGTTACTCCACAAACAACACTCAACGCAAAACAATTGGAATAAATGTCCGTTCAGATTTCTAAGGTGGGAGTAATATGTGCTTGTGAGAGTACATTGGGTAGCAACAAAACAATTGTAATTGTAGCAATTCATATTCCTCTCAATAAAGCAATAACTAAAATTATTGAATTCATCCACGAGGGTTTAATTAAATATACCACAAAAGACTACCACAAAATGCCGATGATTTTAAGTGGAGATTTCAAATTTTGCCTCGGATACATCGATCTCATTAATGGAATTTCTCGCCACCAAATTTAATTTAAAGCTTTGCAGCAGTCGCACTGAATCTACAACGCGATCAAAAACAGGAATTGACGCCGTGTTTCAAAGGAACATTGATCAAATTTTCATGATCAAAGTTTCATATTGTAGTTATCATAAGCCACTTGTATCTTTTGTAGAAATTTGATTAATAATAATAAAACTAAAAGTCTAAAAATATTCCTTAGTTTAATTTAAAGAAGGTTACACTTCAGAATTACCGATATCTGTCAACAAACAGATTTTCAGAGTATAAAATCACCATTCATTTATTTCAGACTTTTTAGAGTATAAAATCACCATTCCTTTGTTTCAGAGTTTATAATTCAACATCACCACACTCATATAGCAGCTAGTGATGCTTTGTATGTATATGTATGTGTGGAATTTTACGAATACATCACACTCATATAGCAAAAGCACCATAGACAATCTTAAGTACGGCATTTGAAATAAAAATTAAAACGTTTATATGGCACATGTGGTAAGCGTGCGAATGAGAAAGCAAAGGTAGCAGGTTCGAGGATGGCTACTTTCTCTAATTTTTTTTTGTTTCATATAATTTCTTTTTTTTTTTCATATAATTTCTTTTTTATCTTTAATATATGTTTTTTTTAATCATTTAATGCGAAACGTCACATCGTAATTGCATTTGATTTGTCTTTGTAATGGAATTTATTACGGTTGTGATATTTTGTGAGAAATAGAATTACCGATATCTGTAAACAAATGAATTTTCATAATTTTGTTGGTTACGTTTAGGGACCGATATGCCGAAAGATAACAACGGGGCTCGTGATAAACGGCGAAATGCTAAATTAAAGAAGTAAACTTCCCCTGGGTGTGCACCGCCCACACTTATTTTTTTTTTAATCATTTTTAAATATGTAGTAATTTTTTTTTCAGTTTTTTTTCGAGCTCCATTAATCCTTCAAGTTCCGCTTTTATTTTTTTTAGTTTCCAAAATTTTCTTTCAGTTTTTAGCTATTTTATTCTCAACACAGTAGCCAATAATCTTTTAATCTTTCCCATATTTCCACCTAGTTTAAATTTTTTTGTACATATTACAACCTTGTTTTAGTTCTCAATGTAATAAACAAATGACTTTTTGTTGCTTATCATTTTTTTATCTTACCCCTTTTTTTCTTCTACTTTCCGCTACTTTTAAAGCTTTCCTCCCTTCTCTTATTTGTAATCTCGACCCCTATTTCCGTCTTCCGACTTAGGACAGGGACCGTCATGATGGCAATGTCAATTGGGTTCACCTGGCCGATAAGTGTCATCATGACGAAAATAAGCAGAGTGACCATGTAAGGTTCCTTTTGTTGAACTTCAACGGTGCGAAAAATTGGTATCTGACATGGCATTCAGCTAAAAGACGGGCGTTAGCAGGAGGTCGTGGCGAGCCGCTTAAGCTACCTTACCGGGAGTCCAGCACTGCCAGTAAGTGTGGTTTGGAGTCGTCGCCACGATAGTTAGGGGAGGAGGTGTGGCATCCACTCGTAGGGACTAGCTCTTGAGCGTGATGTACCACACTTCCACGGACAGCACGAAAACTGACTAGACAGTAGTTATATACGGACGAACATACTGCCTTCGTAGAACCTTCGCCAAGGCAGCACCACACATACCAAGATAAACACATTCAGTTTCAGTAGTGATTTTTTTGTTTTGCAAATTGCAAATTTGATTTCTCTTTTTAAATTTTGGCTTTCAGTAACAATTTTTTTGTTGTTTATTTGCTTATTAGGATTGTTTCTAAACATTTGTTTTTGAAATTGTGTTTTCAAATTTTTGGGTTTGGCTAATCCACTACAAATACAATCACAAACAAAGTACCTGAATAATATCAAACTTTTCTATTTTTATTTAATTTTAATATTTAAATTTTTTTTGGGTTCATAGAATAGTTACCGTAGTACCTTTGGTTTTTTCCTTATTTTGAGATTCTGGAGCATTTTCGCTATTTATATTCTTTTTTTATAATTTGTTTCTTTGATATATTTGTATTCTATCATTAACTTGAATTTGAATATTTTTTTTTTACATATACGCCCTTTAATTAAATTTTTTTTTTTTGGTTTTGGGTTAATTTTAATAAGTTTTTTACTAGACATTTAAGGCATAAAATTTAATCTTTCTTTAAACATACACTAATTGAATTACACATACACAACATACGCAAACATATTTCTTGTACACATATATACGGTGTCTTTATAATATTTATTATTTTTATATATTTTTATACCTTTCATGAAAATGAAATGGTATATTAATTTCGTCACGAAACCGAAAATTGTAAGTCCTTAAAGGAAGATAGATAGACCCATCATTAAGTATACCGAAATAATCAGGTTGAAGAGCTGAGTTGATTTAACCATGTCCGTCTGTCCGTCTGTCTGTTTGTATGCAAACTAGTCCCTCAATTTTTGAGATATCTTGATAAAATTTGGTGAGCGGGTGTATTTGGGTGTCCGATTAGACATTTGTCGGAACCGACCGGATCGGACCACTATAGCATATATCCTCCATACAACCGATTTTTCAGAAAAAGAGGGGTTTTTGTAATATCTTACCCAATTTAACAGATTGAAGCTTTAAACTTCACCATATACTTTCGTATATTCCACATATTGTTGCCTGAAAAAATTGATGAGATCGGTCGTATATATAGTATATATCCCCCACACCGATTGTTCAGATAAGGAACTTTTCGTAATTACTGCCCTATTTTAAGAGCTAGAGGCTTCAAATTTCAACGAATGCTTATGTATATAGCATATATTGTTGTCTGAAAAAATCATAAAGATCGGTGCTATATATAGTATATATATGGTGGTATATATAGTATATATATATAGTATATATATATAGTATATATATATAGTATATATATATATTTTCGCAAATTTTAGCCCCATTTTAACAGCTAGAAGCTTCAAATTTCGCCGAATACTTACGTATATAGCATATATTGTTGTCTGAAAAAATCATAGAGATCGGTTGTATATATAGTATATATCTCATACAACCGATTGTTCAGATAAGAAACTTTTCGCAATTTCTACCCCATTTTAACAGCTATAAGCTTCAAATTTCACCGATTGCTGACGTGTATAGCATATATTGTTGTCTGAAAAATCATAGAGATCGGTTGTATATATAGTATATATCTCATACAACCGATTGTTCAGATAAGAAACTTTTCGCAATTTCTACCCCATTTTAACAGCTGTAAGCTTCAAATTTCACCGATTGCTTACGTATATAGCATATATTGTTGTCTGAAAAAATCATAGAGATCGGTTGTATATATAGTATATATCTCATACAACCGATTGTTCAGATAAGAAACTTTTCGCAATTTCTACTCCATTTTAACAGCTATAAGCTTCAAATTTCACCGATTGCTTACGTATATAGCATATATTATTGTCTGAAAAAATCATAGAGATCGGTTGTATATATAGTATATATCTCATACAACCGATTGTTCAGATAAGAAACTTTTCGCAATTTCTACCCCATTTTAACAGCTATAAGCTTCAAATTTCACCAATTGCTTACGTATATAGTATGTATTATTGTGTCAAAAAATCATAGAGATCGGTGATATATATAATATATATATGATGGTATATATAGTATATATATATAGTATATATATATTTTTTTTGCGACTTCGGCCCCATTTTAACAGCTAGAAGCTTCAAATTTCACCAAATGCTTACGTGTATAGCATATATTGATGTCTGAAAAAATCATTGAGATCGGTGGTATACATAGTATATATCTCATACAACCGATTGTTCAGATAAGAAACTTTGCGCACTTTCTGCCCCGTTTTAACAGCTAGAAGCTTCAAATTTCACAAAATGCTTACGTATATAGCATATATTGTTGTCTGAAAAAATCATTGAGATCGGTGGTATACATAGTATATATCTCATACAACCGATTGTTCAGATAAGAAACTTTGCGCAATTTCTGCCCCGTTTTAACAGCTAGAAGCTTCAAATTTCACAAAATGCTTACGTATATAGCATATATTGTTGTCTGAAAAAATCATAGAGATCGGTGGTATATATATTATATACTTCACATAAACTTACGTGTATAGCATATATTGTTGTCTGAGAAAATCATAGATACCGGTGGTATATATTGTATATATCCCATACAACCGATTGTTCAGATAAGAAACTTTGCGCAATTTCTTCCCCATTTTAACAGCTAGAAGCTTCAAATTTCATTAAAATTAAATGCTTACGTGTATAGCATATATTGTTATCTGAAAAAATCATTGAGATCGGTGGTATATATAGTATATATCTCATACAACCGATTGTTTAGTTAAGAAACTTTGCGCAATTTCTGCCCCTTTTTAACAGCTAGACGCTTCAAATTTCACTATATGCTTACGTATATAGCATATATTGTTGTCTGAAAAAATCATAGAGATCGGTGGTATATATATTATATAACCCATATAAACTCTAATTTTTGCCCCCTTTTTACGGCTAGAAGCTTCAAAATTCATCAAATTTCATCAAATAGTTACGTTTACGTCATATATTGTTGAAATACGTGATTCGTAGTCATAGTTTTTACACGCAGACCACAAAAAACCTGAAACTTTACATCCTCACACAAAGTACCTACCTGTTTTTTATTTTATATTTATCTTAAAAAACGTTAAGGTATGTAGATCTGTTCACTATATATTTCTTATCTTATACATCCGATTATTCGGAGATTACGAACGGGATAAGATTATTGTTCAGCCCCATTCATGAAAGGTATGAAGTCTTCGGCACAGCCGAAGACAGTCCCGTTCTTACTTGTTTATTTTATATTTATCTTAAAAATCGTTTAGATATGTTCAAATTTCACCAAATGCTTACGTGTATAGCATATATTGTTGTCTGAGAAAATCATAGATACCGGTGGTATATATTGTATATATCCCATACAACCGATTGTTCAGATAAGAAACTTTGCGCAATTTCTTCCCCATTTTAACAGATAGAAGCTTCAAATTTCACCAAATGCTTACGTATATAGCATATATTGTTGTCTGAAAAAATCATAGAGATCGGTGGTATATATATTATATACCCGATATAAACTCTAATTTTTGCCCCTTTTTACGGCTAGAAGCTTCAAAATTCATCAAATTTTATCAAATAGTTACGTTTACGTCATATATTGTTGAAATACGTGATTCGTAGTCATAGTTTTTACACGCAGACCACAAAAAACCTGAAACTTTACATCCTCACACAAAGTACGTACCTGTTTTTTATTTTATATTTATCTTAAAAATCGTTAAGGTATGTGGATTGTTCACTATATATTTCTTATCTTATACATCCGATTATTCGGAGATTACGAACGGGATAAGATTATTGTTCAGCCCCATTCATGAAAGGTATGAAGTCTTCGGCACAGCCGAAGACAGTCCCGTTCTTACTTGTTTATTTTATATTTATCTTAAAAATCGTTTAGATATGTTCAAATTTCACCAAATGCTTACGTGTATAGCATATATTGTTGTCTGAGAAAATCATAGATACCGGTGGTATATATCGTATATATCTCATACAACCGATTGTTCAGTTAAGAAACTTTGCGCAATTTCTGCCCCTTTTTAACAGCTAGACGCTTCAAATTTCACTATATGCTTACGTATATAGCATATATTGTTGTCTGAAAAAATCATAGAGATCGGTGGTATATATATTATATACCCCATATAAACTCTAATTTTTGCCCCCTTTTTACGGCTAGAAGCTTCAAAATTCATCAAATTTCATAAAATAGTTACGTTTGCGTCATATATTGTTGAAATACGTGATTCGTAGTCATAGTTTTTACACGCAGACCACAAAAAACCTGAAACTTTGCATCCTCACACAAAGTACCTACCTGTTTTTATACCTTTCATGAAAATGAAATGGTATATTAATTTCGTCACGAAACCGAAAATTGCAAGTCCTTAAAGGAAGATAGAGAGACCCACCATTAAGTATACCGAAATAATCAGGTTGAAGAGCTGAGTTGATTTAGCCATGTCCGTCTGTCCGTCTGTATGTTTGTATGCAAACTAGTCCCTCAATTTTTGAGATATCTTGATAAAATTTGGTGAGCGGGTGTATTTGGGGTGTCCGATTAGACATTTGTCGGAACCGACCGGATCGGATCACTATAGCTTATATCCTCCATACAACCGATTTTTCAGAAAAAGAGGATTTTTGTAATATCTTACCCAACTTAACAGATTGAAGCTTCAAACTTCACCATATACTTTCGTATATTGCACATATTGTTGCCTAAAAAAATGTATGAGATCGGTCGTATATATAGTATATATCAACCACAACCGATTGTTTAGATAAAGAACTTTTCGTAAATACTGCCCTATTTTAAGAGCTAGAGGCTTCAATTTTCAACGAATACTTACGTATATAGCATATATTGTTGTCTGAAAAAATCATAAAGATCGGTGGTATATATAGTATATATATGCTGGTATATATAGTATACATATATATATTTTCGCAAATTTTAGCCCCATTTTAACAGCTAGAAGCTTCAAATTTCACCGAATATTTATGTATATAGCATATATTGTTGTCTGAAAAAATCATAGAGATCGGTTATATATATAGTATATATCTCATACAACCGATTGTTCAGATAAGAAACTTTTCGCAATTTCTACCCAATTTTAACAGCTATAAGCTTCAAATTTCACCCATTGCTTACGTATATAGCGTATATTGTTGTCTGAAAAATCATAGAGATCGGTTGTATATATAGTATATATCTCATACAACCGATTGTTCAGATAAGAAACTTTTCGCAATTTCTACCCCATTTTAACAGCTATAAGCTCCAAATTTCACTGATTGCTTACGTATATAGCATATATTGTTGTCTGAAAAAATCATAGAGATCGGTGGTATATATAGTATATATATCATACAACCGATTGTTCAGATAAGAAACTTTTCGCAATTTCTACCCCATTTTAACAGTTATAAGCTTCAAATTTCACCGATTGCTTACGTATATAGTATGTATTGTTGTGTCAAAAAATCATAGAGATCGGTGATATATATAATATATATATGATGGTATATATAGTATATATATAGTATATATATATTTTTTTACGATTTCGGCCCCATTTTAACAGCTAGAAACTTCAAATTTCACCAAATGCTTACGTGTATAGCATATATTGATGTCTGAAAAAATCATTGAGATTGGTGGTATACATAGTATATATCTCATACAACCGATTGTTCAGATAAGAAACTTTGCGCAATTTCTGCCCCGTTTTAACAGATAGAAGCTTCAAATTTCACAAAATGCTTACGTATATAACATATATTGTTGTCTGAAGAAATCATAGAGATCGGTGGTATATATATTATATACTTCATATAAACTGTCATTTTGACCCCTTTTTTACGGCTAGAAGCTTCAAAATTCATCAAATTTCATCAAATAGTTACGTTTACGTCATATATTTTTGAAATACGTGATTCGTAGTCATAGTTTTTACATGCAGACCACAAAAAACGTGAATCTTTGCATCCTCACACAGATTACCTACCTATTTTTATACCTTTCATGAAAATGAAATGGTATATTAATTTCGTCACGAAACCGAAAATTGTAAGTCCTTAAAGGAAAATAGATAGACCCACCATTAAGTATACCGAAATAATCAGGTTGAAGAGCTGAGTTGTTTTAGCCATGTCCGTCTGTCCGTCTGTCCGTCTGTCTGTTTGTATGCAAACTAGTCCCTCAATTTTTGAGATATCTTGATAAAATTTGGTGAGCAGGTGTATTTGGGTGTCCGATTAGACATTTGTCGGAACCGACCGGATCGGACCACTATAGCATATATCCTCCATACAACCGATTTTTCAGAAAAAGAGGATTTTTGTAATATCTTACCCAATTTAACAGATTGAAGCTTCAAACTTCACCATATACTTTCGTATATTGAACATATTGTTGCCTGAAAAAATTTATGAGATCGGTCGTATATATAGTATATATCCCCCACAACCGATTGTTCAGATAAGGAACTTTTCGTAATTACTGCCCTATTTTAAGAGCTAGAGGCTTCAAATTTCAGCGAATGCTTACGTATATAGCATATATTGTTGTCTGAAAAAATCATAAAGATCGGTGGTATATATAGTATATATATGGTGGTATATATAGTATATATATGGTGGTATATATAGTATATATATGGTGGTATATATAGTATATATATATAGTATATATTTATATATTTTCGCAAATTTTAGCCCCATTTTAACACCTAGAAGCTTCAAATTTCACCGAATATTTACTTATATAGCATATATTGTTGTCTGAAAAAATCATAGAGATCGGTTGTATATATAGTATATATCTCATACAACCGATTGTTCAGATAAGAAACTTTTCGCAATTTCTACCCCATTTTAACAGCTATAAGCTTCAAATTTCACCGATTGCTTACCTATATAGCATATATTGTTGTCTGAAAAAATCATAGAGATCGGTTGTATATATAGTATATATCTCTTACAACCGATTGTTCAGATAAGAAACTTTTCGCAATTTCTACCCCATTTTAACAGCTATAAGCTTCAAATTTCACTGATTGCTTACGTATATAGCATATATTGTTGTATGAAAAAATCATAGAGATCGGTTCTATATATAGTATATATCTCATACAACCGATTGTTCAGATAAGAAACTTTTCGCAATTTCTACCCCATTTTAACAGCTAGAAGCTTCAAATTTCACCAACTGCTTACGTGTATAGCATATATTGATGTCTGAAAAAATCATTGAGATCGGTGATATACATAGTATATATCTCATACAACCGATTGTTCAGATAAGAAACTTTGCGCAATTTCTGCCCCGTTTTAACAGTTAGAAGCTTCAAATTTCACAAAATGCTTTCGTATATAGCATATATTGTTGTCTGAAAAAATCATAGAGATCGGTGGTATATATATTATATACTTCATATAAACTGTCATATTGACCCCTTTTTTACGGCTAGAAGCTTCAAGATTCATCAAATTTCATCAAATAGTTACGTTTACGTCATATATTTTTTAAATACGTGATTCGTAGCCTTAGTCTTTACATGCAGACCACAAAAAACGTGAAGCTTTGCATCCTCACACAGATTACCTACCTATTTTTAAACCTTTCATGAAAATGAAATGGTATATTAATTTCGTCACGAAACCGAAAATTGTAAGTCCTTAAAGGAAAATAGATAGACCCACCATTAAGTATACCGAAATAATCAGGTTGAAGAGCTGAGTTGTTTTAGCCATGTCCGTCTGTCCGTCTGTCCGTCTGTCTGTTTGTATGCAAACTAGTCCCTCAATTTTTGAGATATCTTGATAAAATTTGGTGAGCAGGTGTATTTGGGTGTCCGATTAGACATTTGTCGGAACCGACCGGATCGGACCACTATAGCATATATCCTCCATACAACCGATTTTTCAGAAAAAGAGGATTTTTGTAATATCTTGCCCAATTTAACAGATTGAAGCTTCAAACTTCACCATATACTTTCGTATATTGAACATATTGTTGCCTGAAAAAATTTATGAGATCGGTCGTATATATAGTATATATCCCCCACAACCGATTGTTCAGATAAGGAACTTTTCGTAATTACTGCCCTATTTTAAGAGCTAGAGGCTCCAAATTTCAGCGAATGCTTACGTATATAGCATATATTCTTGTCTGAAAAAATCATAAAGATCGGTGGTATATATAGTATATATATGGTGGTATATATAGTATATATATATAGTATATATTTATATATTTTCGCAAATTTTAGCCCCATTTTAACAGCTAGAAGCTTCAAATTTCACCGAACATTTACTTATATAGCATATATTGTTGTCTGAAAAAATCATAGAGATCGGTTGTATATATAGTATATATCTCATACAACCGATTGTTCAGATAAGAAACTTTTCGCAATTTCTACCCCATTTTAACAGCTATAAGCTTCAACTTTCACCGATTGCTTACCTATATAGCATATATTGTTGTCTGAAAAAATCATAGAGATCGGTTGTATATATAGTATATATCTCTTACAACCGATTGTTCAGATAAGAAACTTTTCGCAATTTCTACCCCATTTTAACAGCTATAAGCTTCAAATTTCACTGATTGCTTACGTATATAGCATATATTGTTGTCTGAAAAAATCATAGAGATCGGTTCTATATATAGTATATATCTCATACAACCGATTGTTCAGATAAGAAACTTTTCGCAATTTCTACCCCATTTTAACAGCTAGAAGCTTCAAATTTCACCAACTGCTTACGTGTATAGCATATATTGATGTCTGAAAAAATCATTGAGATCGGTGATATACATAGTATATATCTCATACAACCGATTGTTCAGATAAGAAACTTTGCGCAATTTCTGCCCCGTTTTAACAGTTAGAAGCTTCAAATTTCACAAAATGCTTTCGTATATAGCATATATTGTTGTCTGAAAAAATCATAGAGATCGGTGGTATATATATTATATACTTCATATAAACTGTCATATTGACCCCTTTTTTACGGCTAGAAGCTTCAAGATTCATCAAATTTCATCAAATAGTTACGTTTACGTCATATATTTTTGAAATACGTGATTCGTAGCCTTAGTTTTTACATGCAGACCACAAAAAACGTGAAGCTTTGCATCCTCACACAGATTACCTACCTATTCTTATACCTTTCATGAAAATGAAATGGTATATTAATTTCGTCACGAAACCGAAAATTGTAAGTCCTTAAAGGAAAATAGATAGACCCACCATTAAGTATACCGAAATAATCAGGTTGAAGAGCTGAGTTGTTTTAGCCATGTCCGTCTGTCCGTCTGTCCGTCTGTCCGTCTGTCTGTTTGTATGCAAACTAGTCCCTCAATTTTTGAGATATCTTGATAAAATTTGGTGAGCAGGTGTATTTGGGTGTCCGATTAGACATTTGTCGGAACCGACCGGATCGGACCACTATAGCATATATCCTCCATACAACCGATTTTTCAGAAAAAGAGGATTTTTGTAATATCTTACCCAATTTAACAGATTGAAGCTTCAAACTTCACCATATACTTTCGTATATTGAACATATTGTTGCCTGAAAAAATTTATGAGATCGGTCGTATATATAGTATATATCCCCCACAACCGATGGTTCAGATAAGGAACTTTTCGTAATTACTGCCCTATTTTAAGAGCTAGAGGCTTCAAATTTCAGCGAATGCTTACGTATATAGCATATATTGTTGTCTGAAAAAATCATAAAGATCGGTGGTATATATAGTATATATATGGTGGTATATATAGTATATATATATAGTATATATTTATATATTTTCGCAAATTTTAGCCCCATTTTAACAGCTAGAAGCTTCAAATTTCACCGAATATTTTCTTATATAGCATATATTGTTGTCTGAAAAAATCATAGAGATCGGTTGTATATATAGTATATATCTCATACAACCGATTGTTCAGATAAGAAACTTTTCGCAATTTCTACCCCATTTTAACAGCTATAAGCTTCAAATTTCACCGATTGCTTACCCATATAGCATATATTGTTGTCTGAAAAAATCATAGAGATCGGTTCTATATATAGTATATATCTCATACAACCGATTGTTCAGATAAGAAACTTTTCGCAATTTCGACCCCATTTTAACAGCTAGAAGCTTCAAATTTCACCAACTGCTTACGTGTATAGCATATATTGATGTCTGAAAAAATCATTGAGATCGGTGATATACATAGTATATATCTCATACAACCGATTGTTCAGATAAGAAACTTTGCGCAATTTCTGCCCCGTTTTAACAGTTAGAAGCTTCAAATTTCACAAAATGCTTTCGTATATAGCATATATTGTTGTCTGAAAAAATCATAGAGATCGGTGGTATATATATTATATACTTCATATAAACTGTCATATTGACACATTTTTTACGGCTAGAAGCTTCAAGATTCATCAAATTTCATCAAATAGTTACGTTTACGTCATATATTTTTGAAATACGTGATTCGTAGCCTTAGTTTTTACATGCAGACCACAAAAAACGTGAAGCTTTGCATCCTCACACAGATTACATACCTATTTTTATACTTTTCATGAAAATGAAATGGTATATTAATTTCGTCACGAAACCGAAAATTGTAAGTCCTTAAAGGAAAATAGATAGACCCACCATTAAGTATACCGAAATAATCAGGTTGAAGAGCTGAGTTGTTTTAGCCATGTCCGTCTGTCCGTCTGTCCGTCTGTCCGTCTGTCTGTTTGTATGCAAACTAGTCCCTCAATTTTTGAGATATCTTGATAAAATTTGGTGAGCAGGTGTATTTGGGTGTCCGATTAGACATTTGTCGGAACCGACCGGATCGGACCACTATAGCATATATCCTCCATACAACCGATTTTTCAGAAAAAGAGGATTTTTGTAATATCTTACCCAATTTAACAGATTGAAGCTTCAAACTTCACCATATACTTTCGTATATTGAACATATTGTTGCCTGAAAAAATTTATGAGATCGGTCGTATATATAGTATATATCCCCCACAACCGATTGTTCAGATAAGGAACTTTTCGTAATTACTGCCCTATTTTAAGAGCTAGATGCTTCAAATTTCAGCGAATGCTTACGTATATAGCATATATTGTTGTCTGAAAAAATCATAAAGATCGGTGGTATATATAGTATATATATGGTGGTATATATAGTATATATATATAGTATATATTTATATATTTTCGCAAATTTTAGCCCCATTTTAACAGCTAGAAGCTTCAAATTGCACCGAATATTTACTTATATAGCATATATTGTTGTCTGAAAAAATCATAGAGATCGGTTGTATATATAGTATATATCTCATACAACCGATTGTTCAGATAAGAAACTTTTCGCAATTTCTACCCCATTTTAACAGCTATAAACTTCAAATTTCACCGATTGCTTACCTATATAGCATATATTGTTGTCTGAAAAAATCATAGAGATCGGTTGTATATATAGTATATATCTCTTACAACCGATTGTTCAGATAAGAAACTTTTCGCAATTTCTACCCCATTTTAACAGCTATAAGCTTCAAATTTCACTGATTGCTTACGTATATAGCATATATTGTTGTCTGAAAAAATCATAGAGATCGGTTCTATATATAGTATATATCTCATACAACCGATTGTTCAGATAAGAAACTTTTCGCAATTTCTACCCCATTTTAACAGCTAGAAGCTTCAAATTTCACCAACTGCTTACGTGTATAGCATATATTGATGTCTGAAAAAATCATTGAGATCGGTGATATACATAGTATATATCTCATACAACCGATTGTTCAGATAAGAAACTTTGCGCAATTTCTGCCCCGTTTTAACAGTTAGAAGCTTCAAATTTCACAAAATGCTTTCGTATATAACATATATTGTTGTCTGAAAAAATCATAGAGATCGGTGGTATATATATTATATACTTCATATAAACTGTCATATTGACCCCTTTTTTACGGCTAGAAGCTTCAAGATTCATCAAATTTCATCAAATAGTTACGTTTACGTCATATATTTTTGAAATACGTGATTCGTAGCCTTAGTTTTTACATGCAGACCACAAAAAACGTGAAGCTTTGCATCCTCACACAGATTACCTACCTATTTTTATACCTTTCATGAAAATGAAATGGTATATTAATTTCGTCACGAAACCGAAAATTGTAAGTCCTTAAAGGAAAATAGATAGACCCACCATTAAGTATACCGAAATAATCAGGTTGAAGAGCTGAGTTGTTTTAGCCATGTCCGTCTGTCCGTCTGTCTGTTTGTATGCAAACTAGTCCCTCAATTTTTGAGATATCTTGATAAAATTTGGTGAGCAGGTGTATTCGGGTGTCCGATTAGACATTTGTCGGAACCGACCGGATCGGACCACTATAGCATATATCCTCCATACAACCGATTTTTCAGAAAAAGAGGATTTTTGTAATATCTTACCCAATTTAACAGATTGAAGCTTCAAACTTCACCATATACTTTCGTATATTGAACATATTGTTGCCTGAAAAAATTTATGAGATCGGTTGTATATATAGTATATATCCCCCACAACCGATTGTTCAGATAAGGAACTTTTCGTAATTTCTGCCCTATTTTAAGAGCTAGAGGCTTCAAATTTCAGCGAATGCTTACGTATATAGCATATATTGTTGTCTGAAAAAATCATAAAGATCGGCGGTATATATAGTATATATATGGTGGTATATATAGTATATATATGGTGGTATATATAGTATATATATATAGTATATATTTATATATTTTCGCAAATTTTAGCCCCATTTTAACAGCTAGAAGCTTCAAATTTCACCGAATATTTACTTATATAGCATATATTGTTGTCTGAAAAAATCATAGAGATCGGTTGTATATATAGTATATATCTCATACAACCGATTGTTCAGATAAGAAACTTTTCGCAATTTCTACCCCATTTTAACAGCTATAAGCTTCAAATTTCACCGATTGCTTACCTATATAGCATATATTGTTGTCTGAAAAAATCATAGAGATCGGTTGTATATATAGTATATATCTCTTACAACCGATTGTTCAGATAAGAAACTTTTCGCAATTTCTACCCCATTTTAACAGCTATAAGCTTCAAATTTCACTGATTGCTTACGTATATAGCATATATTGTTGTCTGAAAAAATCATAGAGATCGGTTCTATATATAGTATATATCTCATACAACCGATTGTTCAGATAAGAAACTTTTCGCAATTTCTACCCCATTTTAACAGCTAGAAGCTTCAAATTTCACCAACTGCTTACGTGTATAGCATATATTGATGTCTGAAAAAATCATTGAGATCGGTGGTATACATAGTATATATCTCATACAACCAATTGTTCAGATAAGAAACTTTGCGCAATTTCTGCCCCATTTTAACAGTTAGAAGCTTCAAATTTCACAAAATGCTTTCGTATATAGCATATATTGTTGTCTGAAAAAATCATAGAGATCGGTGGTATATATATTATATACTTCATATAAACTGTCATATTGACCCCTTTTTTACGGCTAGAAGCTTCAAGATTCATCAAATTTCATCAAATAGTTACGTTTACGTCATATATTTTTGAAATACGTGATTCGTAGCCTTAGTTTTTACATGCAGACCACAAAAAACGTGAAGCTTTGCATCCTCACACAGATTACCTACCTATTTTTTATTTTATATTTATCTTAAAAATCGTTTAGATATGTTCAAATTTCACCAAATGCTTACGTGTATAGCATATATTGTTGTCTGAGAAAATCATAGATACCGGTGGTATATATAGTATATATCCCATACAACCGATTGTTCAGATAAGAAACTTTGCGCAATTTCTTCCCCACTTTAACAGTTATAAGCTTCAAATTTCACCGATTGCTTACGTATATAGTATGTATTGTTGTGTCAAAAAATCATAGAGATCGGTGATATATATAATATATATATGATGGTATATATAGTATATATATATAGTATATATATATTTTTTTTACGATTTCGGTCCCATTTTAACAGCTAGAAGCTTCAAATTTCACCAACTGCTTACGTGTATAGCATATATTGATGTTTGAAAAAATCATTGAGATCGGTGGTACACATAGTATATATCTCATACAACCGATTGTTCAGATAAGAAACCTTGCGCAACTTCTGCCCCGTTTTAACAGTTAGAAGCTTCAAATTTCACAAAATGCTTACGTATATAGCATATATTGTTGTCTGAAAAAATCATAGAGATCGGTCGTATATATATTATATACTTCATATAAACTGTCATTTTGACCCCTTTTTTACGGCTAGAATCTTCAAAATTCATCAAATTTCATCAAATAGTTACGTTTTCGTCATATATTTTTGAAATACGTGATTCGTAGTCATAGTTTTTACACGCAGACCACAAAAAACCTTAAACTTTGCATCCTCACACAAAGTACCTACCTGTTTTTATACCTTTCATGAAAATGAAATGGTATATTAATTTCGTCACGAAACCGAAAATTGTAAGTCCTTAAAGGAAAATAGATAGACCCACCATTAAGTATACCGAAATAATCAGGTTGAAGAGCTGAGTTGTTTTAGCCATGTCCGTCTGTCCGTCTGTCCGTCTGTCCGTCTGTCTGTTTGTATGCAAACTAGTCCCTCAATTTTTGAGATATCTTGATAAAATTTGGTGAGCAGGTGTATTTGGGTGTCCGATTAGAAATTTGTCGGAACCGACCGGATCGGACCACTATAGCATATATCCTCCATACAACCGATTTTTCAGAAAAAGAGGATTTTTGTAATATCTTACCCAATTTAACAGATTGAAGCTTCAAACTTCACCATATACTTTCGTATATTGAACATATTGTTGCCTGAAAAAATTTATGAGATCGGTCGTATATATAGTATATATCCCCCACAACCGATTGTTCAGATAAGGAACTTTTCGTAATTACTGCCCTATTTTAAGAGCTAGAGGCTTCAAATTTCAGCGAATGCTTACGTATATAGCATATATTGTTGTCTGAAAAAATCATAAAGATCGGTGGTATATATAGTATATATATGGTGGTATATATAGTATATATATATAGTATATATTTATATATTTTCGCAAATTTTAGCCCCATTTTAACAGCTAGAAGCTTCAAATTTCACCGAATATTTACTTATATAGCATATATTGTTGTCTGAAAAAATCATAGAGATCGGTTGTATATATAATATATATCTCATACAACCGATTGTTCAGATAAGAAACTTTTCGCAATTTCTACCCCATTTTAACAGCTATAAGCTTCAAATTTCACCGATTGCTTACCTATATAGCATATATTGTTGTCTGAAAAAATCATAGAGATCGGTTGTATATATAGTATATATCTCTTACAACCGATTGTTCAGATAAGAAACTTTTCGCAATTTCTACCCCATTTTAACAGCTATAAGCTTCAAATTTCACTGATTGCTTACGTATAAAGCATATATTGTTGTCTGAAAAAATCATAGAGATCGGTTCTATATATAGTATATATCTCATACAACCGATTGTTCAGATAAGAAACTTTTCGCAATTTCTACCCCATTTTAACAGCTAGAAGCTTCAAATTTCACCAACTGCTTACGTGTATAGCATATATTGATGTCTGAAAAAATCATTGAGATCGGTGATATACATAGTATATATCTCATACAACCGATTGTTCAGATAAGAAACTTTGCGCAATTTCTGCCCCGTTTTAACAGTTAGAAGCTTCAAATTTCACAAAATGCTTTCGTATATAGCATATATTGTTGTATGAAAAAATCATAGAGATCGGTGGTATATATATTATATACTTCATATAAACTGTAATATTGACCCCTTTTTTACGGCTAGAAGCTTCAAGATTCATCAAATTTCATCAAATAGTTACGTTTACGTCATATATTTTTGAAATACGTGATTCGTAGCCTTAGTTTTTACATGCAGACCACAAAAAACGTGAAGCTTTGCATCCTCACACAGATTACCTACCTATTTTTATACCTTTCATGAAAATGAAATGGTATATTAATTTCGTCACGAAACCGAAAATTGTAAGTCCTTAAAGGAAAATAGATAGACCCACCATTAAGTATACCGAAATAATCAGGTTGAAGAGCTGAGTTGTTTTAGCCATGTCCGTCTGTCCGTCTGTGTGTTTGTATGCAAACTAGTCCCTCAATTTTTGAGATATCTTGATAAAATTTGGTGAGCAGGTGTATTTGGGTGTCCGATTAGACATTTGTCGTAACCGACCGGATCGGACCACTATAGCATATATCCTCCATACAACCGATTTTTCAGAAAAAGAGGATTTTTGTAATATCTTACCCAATTTAACAGATTGAAGCTTCAAACTTCACCATATACTTTCGTATATTGAACATATTGTTGCCTGAAAAAATTAATGAGATCGGTCGTATATATAGTATATATCCCCCACAACCGATTGTTCAGATAAGGAACTTTTCGTAATTACTGCCCTATTTTAAGAGCTAGAGGCTTCAAATTTCAGCGAATGCTTACGTATATAGCATATATTGTTGTCTGAAAAAATCATAAAGATCGGTGGTATATATAGTATATATATGGTGGTATATATAGTATATATATATAGTATATATTTATATATTTTCGCAAATTTTAGCCCCATTTTAACAGCTAGAAGCTTCAAATTGCACCGAATATTTACTTATATAGCATATAATACCAATATAGTGCCAAAAAACTCTATTACCTTCACCGCGGGTACAGCAAAAAAGTAGTCACCGACTCACTCTCTATAGTCGTTCATTACCAAAATGTTCGTGGTTTACGATCTAAATTAAATACCTTTTTTCTTAACGGTTTCGCTTTTACAGCGCAGGTTGTTGCTTTCACCGAGACCTGGTTAAAACCTGACAATTTTAACGCTGAGCTTTTTTCAAGTAACTACGTCGTTTACCGGCGTGATCGTATATCTAGAGCAGGCGGTGTTCTTATTGCTGTGGACTCAAGTCTTTCATCCGAGTTGCTGTTGTCGGACAACGCATTTGATATTGAGTTTATAGCAGTAAAGATTTCAATGCGATGTTTTAACTTATATATTTGTTGCTCATACATTCCGCCCCGGTCGGATATGTATGTTTACAATTGCCATAATTTAGCTATTCGAAACTTGTACTCTCAGTTGCGAGACAAAGATCGCTTAGTCGTTCTTGGTGATTTCAACTTACCCTCGGTAAATTGGATTAGCTTGAGCGACTCAAACACTTTGACTCCCACCTGTCAGCATGATTTCGTTAAGACTATTTTAGATACATCTCTCGTACAGATCAACAATGTTTTAAATTGTAAAAACAAGATTCTTGACCTGGTATTTGTGGATGAATCAGTGGGTATTGCTCTCAATCGTATTTCTCCTTTATCTTTTCCAGAAGATCCCTTACATCCTACGCTTGAAATAGAAATTGATATTATTCAGCCTCCTATGGAGCTGTGCTTTACAAAATTAAAATCTCGATCCCGCTCAAGATGTTTTTATAAGGCGGACTTCATAAAACTCAACGAATTGATTGCTACTCATGACTGGTCAGATCTTTATTCGAGTAAGGACGTCAACTCAGCGACTTCATTATTTTACGGTATTCTTGATGGCTTCTTTGAAAGCTGTGTCCCCCTTCGATGTGTTAGTGCTGGAACAAGTAAACCACCTTGGTTCACAAGACAACTTATTAGACTCAATAATGTTAAATCTAGGCTTTATAAACGTTTCAAGAGATCAGGATCGTCTGCCGATTTTTCTAAATATTCGGTTGCTCGTTGCAACTTTCATTGTCTAAACCAACAATGTTATAAATTGTACTTAAGCAGTTGTAAATTTCAATTTTTCAACAATCCGAAAAGATTTTACAGTTTTGTTAATTCCAAGAGGAAAACATCTGGTTTTCCAGCTACTTTTTCTTTTGGTTGCAAGAATGCTAGTTCTGATAATGATATTGCGGAATTATTTGCAGAATTCTTCAGGTCGACCTACTCATCTAAACGTTTTCAACCCGGTCAACACTCCTACAACTTGGAAAGTTTTAATTGCATTCCTAATCCAGTAATTGATAAGAATACTGTTCTTCAGAGCCTTCTCGGTTTGAAACCGATTTTTTCTCCGGGTCCAGATGGCGTTCCTAGTTGTGTACTCAAATACTGTGCAGTTAACTTATCTGAGCCGATACATAAATTATTCCAATTATCTGTGGAATCTGCCACTTTTCCATTGATTTGGAAGAAATCATTTATTATACCTTTACACAAAAAAGGTAGTAGGTCTAGTATCGAGAACTATAGAGGTATAGCTAAGCTTTCAGCTATTCCCAAAACATTTGAGCGAATAATTACATGTCAACTTCAACACATGTGTAGCTCCATATTATCGCCCTGCCATGCATGGGTTTGTGCCGCGTAGATCAACTACTACCAACTTGCTAGAGTTTACTTCTTTTGTAATGGATGGATTTTTAAACAATAGCAAACGGATGTGATCTATACCGACTTCTGTAAAGCGTTTGACTCTGTCAATCATGAGCTTTTAGTTTACAAACTTGATTTACTTGGATTTCCAAAGCATTTGCTTGCATGGCTCGAAAGCTATCTCGCGAATCGGACTCAACAAGTTTTGTTTAAAAACAGCTTTTCTAGGTTGTTTGATGTAACGTCTGGTGTGCCTCAGGGTAGTCATTTGGGTCCGTTACTTTTTACCTTGTTTATAAATGACTTACCACAAACTCTCATACATTCCCGAACTCTTATGTATGCAGATGATGTTAAACTTTGTTACTCATACTTGCCTTCGGAGTCTTCCCGTGTGGAGTTTCTTCAGGCAGACTTGGACTCATTTCAATGTTGGTGTACTGCAAATTTACTAGTTTTGAATTGCTCGAAGTGTAAACTAATGACATTTCACCGAGTGAAGCCAAGTTTGACATCGTATACGTTAAACAGCACGCCTTTGGAGCATATATCTGTCGTAAGTGATCTAGGCGTTCTTTTTGATCCTAAACTGACTTTTAATACGCATATCTCATCAATGGTAAGCAAAGCAACGTTTTGTGATGCGATGGGCTAAGGAGTTTAATGATCCGTATCTGACTAAGACCCTCTACACATCGTTGGTACGACCAATCTTAGAGTATTGTTCGTGTGTCTGGTGCCCAGGGTATCAAAACTTTATAAAGCGTATTGAGTCAGTACAGAAGCAATTCATTATATTTGCACTACGTGGTCTTAACTGGGATTCTAGTGTGCATTTGCCACCATATAGAAATAGGCTTCTCCTTATAAATCTGCCAACTTTAGAAAATCGAAGAACTTTACTCGGGGTAATGTTCATTCACAAGCTCATTATGGGCGAGATCGACTCATCTGATCTTATTAGTCGACTAAATGTTGCTGTTCCTGGTAGAACGTCCAGGCACTTTGTGCCTTTTTATTTACCACTTTGCCGGCAAAATTTTGCCAAAAATAATCCACTGCGAAGTTGGTGTTCGCACTACAACAACTTGTATAACTGCATCAGTTTTGAATGTTCGTTTTCCGAGTTGCATAATTCAATACTGTCACGTCTGGCCTGATATTTTGTACTTTCTTTCAAATGTATGGTTGAATTTAATTATTTTTAATTGTAACATTAATTTTATGTTTTATATATCTTAGTAGTCGACCGCATTGTGTCTGTGTCGACTTTAATCCAAATAAATTAAATTAAATTAAATAAAATTGTTGTCTGAAAAAATCATAGAGATCGGTTGTATATATAGTATATATCTCATACAACCGATTGTTCAGATAAGAAACTTTTCGCAATTTCTACCCCATTTTAACAGCTAGAAGCTTCAAATTTCACCAACTGCTTACGTGTATAGCATATATTGATGTCTGAAAAAATCATTGAGATCGGTGATATACATAGTATATATCTCATACAACCGATTGTTCAGATAAGAAACTTTGCGCAATTTCTGCCCCGTTTTAACAGTAAGAAGCTTCAAATTTCACAAAATGCTTTCGTATATAGCATATATTGTTGTCTGAAAAAATCATAGAGATCGGTGGTATATATATTATATACTTCATATAAACTGTCATATTGACCCCTTTTTTACGGCTAGAAGCTTCAAGATTCATCAAATTTCATCAAATAGTTATGTTTACGTCATATATTTTTTAAATACGTGATTCGTAGCCTTAGTCTTTACATGCAGACCACAAAAAACGTGAAGCTTTGCATCCTCACACAGATTACCTACCTATTTTTTATTTTATATTTATCTTAAAAATCGTTTAGATTGTTCAAATTTCACCAAATGCTTACGTGTATAGCATATATTGTTGTCTGAGAAAATCATAGATACCGGTGGTATATATAGTATATATCCCATACAACCGATTGTTCAGATAAGAAACTTTGCGCAATTTCTTCCCCACTTTAACAGTTATAAGCTTCAAATTTCACCGATTGCTTACGTATATAGTATGTATTGTTGTGTCAAAAAATCATAGAGATCGGTGATATATATAATATATATATGATGGTATATATAGTATATATATATTTTTTTTACGATTTCGGCCCCATTTTAACAGCTAGAAGCTTCAAATTTCACCAACTGCTTACGTGTATAGCATATATTGATGTTTGAAAAAATCATTGAGATCGGTGGTACACATAGTATATATCTCATACAACCGATTGTTCAGATAAGAAACCTTGCGCAATTTCTGCCCCGTTTTAACAGTTAGAAGCTTCAAATTTCACAAAATGCTTACGTATATAGCATATATTGTTGTCTGAAAAAATCATAGAGATCGGTCGTATATATATTATATACTTCATATAAACTGTCATTTTGACCCCTTTTTTACGGCTAGAATCTTCAAAATTCACCAAATTTCATCAAATAGTTACGTTTTCGTCATATATTTTTGAAATACGTGATTCGTAGTCATAGTTTTTACACGCAGACCACAAAAAACCTTAAACTTTGCATCCTCACAAAAAGTACCTACCTGTTTTTTATTTTATATTTATCTTAAAAATCGTTAAGGTATCTAGATCTGTTCACTATACATTTCTTATCTTATACATCCGATTATTCGGAGATTACGAACGGGATAAGATTATTGTTCAGCCCCATTCATGAAAGGTATGAAGTCTTCGGCACAGCCGAAGACAGTCCCGTTCTTACTTGTTTATTTTATATTTATCTTAAAAATCGTTTAGATATGTTCAAATTTCACCAAATGCTTACGTGTATAGCATATATTGTTGTCTGAGAAAATCATAGATACCGGTGGTATATATAGTATATATCCCATACAACCGATTTTTCAGATAAGAAACTTTGCGCAATTTCTTCCCCATTTTAACAGCTAGAAGCTTCAACTTTCATCAAATGCTTACTTGTATAGCATATATTGTTGTCTGAAAAAATCATTGAGATCGGTGGTATATATAGTATATATCTCATACAACCGATTGTTCAGTTAAGAAACTTTGCGCAATTTCTGCCCCTTTTTAACAGCTAGACGCTTCAAATTTCACTATATGCTTACGTATATAGCATATATTGTTGTCTGAAAAAATCATAGAGATCGGTGGTATATATATTATATACCCCATATAAACTCTAATTTTTGCCCCCTTTTTACGGCTAGAAGCTTCAAAATTCATCAAATTTCATCAAATAGTTACGTTTACGTCATATATTGTTGAAATACGTGATTCGTAGTCATAGTTTTTACACGCAGACCACAAAAAACTTGAAACTTTGCATCCTCACACAAAGTACCTACCTGTTTTTTATTTTATATTTATCTTAAAAATCGTTAAGGTATGTAGATCTGTTCACTATATATTTCTTATCTTATACATCCGATTATTCGGAGATTACGAACGGGATAAGATTATTGTTCAGCCCCATTCATGAAAGGTATGAAGTCTTCGGCACAGCCGAAGACAGTCCCGTTCTTACTTGTTTATTTTATATTTATCTTAAAAATCGTTTAGATATGTTCAAATTTCACCAAATGCTTACGTGTATAGCATATATTGTTGTCTGATAAAATCATAGATACCGGTGGTATATATAGTATATATCCCATACAACCGATTGTTCAGATAAGAAACTTTGCGCAATTTCTTCCTAATTTTAACAGCTAGAAGCTTCAAATTTCACCAAATGCTTACGTATATAGCATATATTGTTGTCTGAAAAAATCATAGAGATCGGTGGTATATATATTATATACCCGATATAAACTCTAATTTTTGCCCCCTTTTTACGGCTAGAAGCTTCAAAATTCATCAAATTTCATCAAATATTTACATTTACGTCATATATTGTTGAAATACGTGATTCGTAGTCATAGTTTTTACACGCAGACCACAAAAAACCTGAAACTTTGCATCCTCACACAAAGTACCTACCTGTTTTTATACTCAGTTGAGCAGAGCTCACAGAGCATATTAAGTTTGATTGGATAACGGTTGGTTGTACATATATAAAGGAATCGAGATAGATATAGACTTCCCAATATCAAAATAATCAGGATCGAAAAAAAATTTGATTGAGCCATGTCCGTCCGTCCGTTAACACGATAACTTGAGTAAGTTTTGAGGTATCTTGATGAAATTTGGTATGTAGGTTCCTGAGCACTCATCTCAGATCGCTATTTAAAATGAACGATATCGGACTATAACCACGCCCACTTTTTCGATATCGAAAATTTCGAAAAACCGAAAAAGTGCGATAATTCATTACAAAAGACCGATACAGCGACGAAACTTGGTAGATGAGTTGAGCTTATGACGCAGAATAGAAAATTTGTAAAATTTTGGACAATGGGCGTGGCACCGCCCACTTTTAAAAGAAGGTAATTTAGAACTTTTGCAAGCTGTAATTTGGCAGTCGTTGAAGATATCATTATGAAATTTGGCAGGAACGTTACTCCTATTACTATATGTACGCTTAATAAAAATTAGCAAAATCGGAGAATGACCACGCCCACTTTAAAAAAAAATTTTTTTAAAGTAAAATTTTAACAAAAAATGTAATATCTTTACAGTATATAAGTAAATTATATCAAAATTCAACTCCAGTAATGATATGGTGCAACAAAATACAAAAATAAAAGAAAATTTCAAAATGGGCGTGGCTCCGCCCTTTTTCATTTAATTTGTCTAGGATACTTTTAACGCCATAAATCGAACAAAAATTAACCAATCCTTTTGAAATTTGGTAGGGGCATAGATTTTATCACGCTAACTGTTTTCTGTGAAAATGGGCGAAATCGGTTGATGCCACGCCCAGTTTTTATACACAGTCGTCCGTCTGTCCTTCCGCATGGCCGTTAACACGATAACTTGAGCAAAAATCGACATATCTTTAATGAACTTAGTTCACGTGCTTACTTGAACTCACTTTATCTTGGTATGAAAAATGAACGAAATCCGACTATGACCACGCTTACTTTTTCGATATCGAAAATTACGAAAAATGAAAAAAATGCCATAATTCTATACCAAATACGAAAAAAGGGATGAAACATGGTAAGGTAATTGGATTGGTTTATTGACGCGAAATATAACTTTAGAAAAAACTTTATAAAATGGTTGTGACACCTACCATATTAAGTAGAAGAAAATGAAAAAGTTCTGCAGGGCGAAATAAAAAACCCTTGAAATATTGGCAGGTATTACATATATAAATAAATTAGCGGTATCCAGCAGATGATGTTATGGGTCACCCTGGTCCACATTTTGGTCGATATCTGGAAAACGGCTTCACATATACAACTACCACCACTCCCTTTTAAAACTCTCATTAATACCTTTAATTTGATACCCATATCGTACAAACTCATTCTAGAGTCACCCCTGGTCCACCTTTATGGCGATATCCCGAAAAGGCGTCCACCTATAGAACTAAGGCCCACTCCCTTTTAAAAATACGCATTAACACCTTTCATTTGATACCCATATCGTGCAAACAAAGTCTAGAGTCACCCCTGGTCCACCTTTATTGCGATACCTCCAAAAGGCGTCCACCTATAGAACTAAGGCCCACTCCCTTTTAAAATACTCATTAACTCCTTTCGTTTGATACCCATATTTCACAAACGAATTCTAGAGTTACCCCTGGCCCACCTTTATGGCGATATCTCGAAACGGCGTCCACCTATGGAACTAAGGATTACTGCCTTTTAAAATACTCATTAACACCTTTCATTTGATACCCATATCGTACAAACACATTCTAGAGTCACCCCTGGTCCACCTTTTTGCGATATTTCGAAACGGCGTCCACTTATAGAACTAAGGCCCACTCCCTTTTAAAATACTCATTAACACCTTTCGTTTGATGCCCATATTGTGCAAACAAATTCTAGGGTCACCCCTGGTCCACCTTTATGGCGATATCTCGAAACGGCGTCCACCTATGGAACTAAGGATTATTCCCTTTTAAAATGCTCATTAACACCTTTATTTGGATACCCATATCGTACAAACGCATTCTAGAGTCACCCCTGGTCAACCTTTATATCGATATTTCGAAAAGGCCATAGAACTAAAGCCCACTCCCTTTTAAAATACTCATTAACACCTTTCGTTTGATACCCATATTGTATAAATGCATTCTAGAGTCGTCCCTGGTCCACCTTTATGGCGATATCTCGAAAAGGCATCCACCTATAAAACTAAGGCCCACTCCCTTTTAAAATACTTATTAACACCTTTCATTTGATACCCATATCGTACAAACAAATTCTAGAGTCACTCCTGGTCCACCTTTATAACGATATCCCGAAAAGGCGTCCACCTATAGAGCTAAGGCCCACTCCCTTTTAAAATACTCATTAACACCTTTCATTTGATACCCATATCGTACAAACAAATTCTAGTGTGACCCCTGGTCCATCTTTATGGCGATATCTCGAAAAGGCGTCCACCTATAGAACTAAGGCCCACTCCCTTTTGAAATACTCATTAACACCTTTCATTTGATACCCATATCGTACAAACAAATTCTAGAGTCACCCCTGGTCCACCTTTATGGCGATATCTCGAAAAGCCGTCCGCCTATAGAACTAAATCCCACTCCCTTTTACAATACTTATTAACACCTTTCATTTGATACCCATATCGTACAAACAAATTCTAGAGTCACCCCTGGTCCACCTTTATGGCGATATCTCGAAAAGCCGTCCGCCTATAGAACTAAGGCCCACTCCCTTTTAAAATACTCATTAACACCTTTCGTTTGATACCCATATTGTATAAACGCATTCTAGAGTCATCCCTGGTCCACCTTTATGGCGATATCTCGAAAAGGCATCCACCTATAAAACGAAGGCCCATTCCCTTTTAAAATACTTATTAAAACCTTTCGTTTGACACCCATATTGTACAAACGCATTCTACAGTCACCCTGGTCCACCTTTATAACGATATCCCGAAAAGGCGTCCACCTATAGAGCTAAGGCTCACTCCCTTTTAAAATACTCATTAGCACCTTTCATTTGATACCCAAATCGTACAAACAAATTCTAGAGTCACCCCTGGTCCACCTTTATGGCGATATCTTGAAAATGCGTCCACCCATAGACCTGAGGCCAACGCCCTTTTAAAAAACTCATTAACACCTTTCTTTTGATACCCATATCGTACAAACAAATTCTAGAGTCACCCCTGGTCCACCTTTATGGCGATATCTCGAAAAGGCGTCCACCTATAGAACTAAGGCCCACGCCCTTTTAAAATATTCATTAACACCTTTCATTTGCTACCCATATCGTACAAACAACACATTCCAGGGTTACCCTAGGTTCTCCTACATGGTGATTTTCCCTCATTTTGTCTCCATAGCTCTCAACTGAGTATGTAATGTTCGGTTACACCCGAACTTAGCCTTCCTTACTTGTTTATTTTATATTTATCTTAAAAATCGTTAAGGTATGCAGATCTGTTCACTATATATTTCTTATCTTATACATCCGATTATTCGGAGATTACGAACGGGATAAGATTATTGTTCAGCCCCATTCATGAAAGGTATGAAGTCTTCGGCACGGCCGAAGACAGTCCCGTTCTTACTTGTTTTTATTGGGTTTTGGGTGAGTTTGGATCTCTTACCTCTGTTTGTTTTATATTTACTTTGTGCTTATTTGGATCTGCAAATACATACAGATTGTTTTTATTGAAATTCTTTCTTTGCATCTCATTTTTCCTTTTTCTCATAATTTCCTTTTTGTCACCATTTGGCTCGCGGTCGGGATGTCGTGTCCTTGGAGGTATTAGGGTGTCCGGAGCAAAATTTTCTTCCGTTTTTTTTTTTTTTTTGGATTTTTGTTTAAAAGTTTTTTTGCTGCTGCAGACAGTGAATGTCTGACCAAGGCCAGGACAAATATAGAGGAAAGACCTTTTGGGAGATTAGGAATTTTAGATTCCAATAGGCATGTTACGAGGAGTCGTGCCAGGGCTCTTGAAAACCAGATTGCTTGTTCTCTTTTCACACAAATCGACACAGGGATTCCGCGGCCCATAGACTTTGTGCCTAAGGATTATTTCAATAGGTGCGCATTGCAGATTTTCGGATCGTTTGGCCCTGAACGTCCGCTTAGGGTCTCTCTCGCGAACGGGGTATCGTCTCACAAAAGATCGACTTGGTGTGCCAAATGTCCAACACCGAGGACGTGGGTAACCGAGGGGGCGGTGATCCGATGGTGAACGCACCACCAACGGCTTCCGGGGGTCTTAGTGTTCCTCGCGCTGACGCCAATGAAAACTCAACCAGCGTTGAATAGCTGAGCCGAATGATGGCAATGATGGCGCAACAGCAAGATTTGGTTGTATAAATGGCGGCAAAGGTGCGGAACATCAAAGCAAATGTTGGAAACCTTGGTGGCAGAGTGGCAGATATGAAGGCGTCTGCCCAAGCGTCGGGACATCGGACCTCCTCGTCATTCACGCCCCAACCTCAGAACCGGAGGAGGGAAACTACCGAACGTGATGGAACTCCGAATGCTATTGGACTATCGAGTGAAATGGTAGTAACCCTCAAAGATGGAAAAAACCTGACTTAGAAAAATGGCACATCAAATCCGATGGGACCAGCAAAGGGATGAGCATCGAAAGCTTCATCTTTCGTGTTGAGCGAATGTGGGAACAGCATGCTATTTCCTTTTTCTAGCTTTTCACAGACTTTCATTTTCTGGTTTTCGGCGGTGCCTTGAAGTGTTATTGGCAGGTACTCGAGGGCCATGCGGATGAGCCCGACTTTGGCTATTTCGAGCTAAAGGCCGAGCTGCTAAGCCAAAAGTCTGCCTCGTCCGACTAACAAATCATCCGTGAAATCATGGAAAGGAAACAGCAACCCGCCAAAGCTTTCGACAACTTTTTTAGCGAAGTCCAAAACCTGACATTCCGTTTGCGGAAGAGTATCCCTCAGAAGGAACTCGTTGGCATAATTAGGGGAAATCTTAAACCGTACCTAGACAACTTGACATTCGCCATAAAAATGGACTCTCTGGCGAAGCTCAAAACTGAGTGTAAGAGGGCCGAAAAACTCATTAAGGAAAATAAGAGTAGGTCCAGCGCTATAAATGAGATAGATTTTGGAATACCAGATTTAGGTGAGAAAAAGGTCGAAGCTTTCGTTAGGAAACCCCAACACCAAATCCCAGCCAATCCCAATAGTGTTAGTCCTTCTGTTAGTCCTTCCGTGTCCAAGTCTACCGCTAATTCCTTTTGTGCACCACCTTTCCATTTGATGTTGTGTTTTTCGTGTGGCATGCCGGTGGATCACCTTGTGAAAAAAAACAAATAAGTGTTCGTTGGCGTTTCACAACATGGTTTGTTTTGCTTGTGATAATGACGCGTCCTTCTGTGGTTTTAAACCAATACAGGGAAACCCCAGGGTAGCCGAGTTGACCGGGGACTCCATCCAGGAGATACGCAACCCGGGAACCCAGCAGTAAAGATTTTGATGAGGGGAATGAGGGAGAATGGAATTAAAGTAGAGGGGAGGGGTAACCGAATATCGGGAAATGAAAAGCTTACACCAGGGGAAGGTAGAATATGAGGAAGTTAGAAGAAGACTATTTTGTAAGGCAATTAATAGCAGGATATCAAATTTTAAATTAGTCGATCTGGTACATCCAACGATGTAAGTCAAATGTATACATGTACTTTTATGTTTTTTTTTTATTATAATACTTGTGTTTTTGTATTTCTAGTCCTGAAGATGACTTCTAATTGAAGTCGAAATATCGATAAATAAAAAAACGACAATATATAACATATTTATTTATTTATTTATTTGTTAGTCTACAAATTTTACAATTAATCAGACAAACTATGAATGAATGAATGAATATAAATGCGGATTACAGTGTAAAATTAACAAGCATACATAGTGAGCAAAATTATATTATAAAATATGTATATACATATATTATTGAATCAGTTGTCGGGATGGACTGTGATGCCGAGCAACGGAATTCATTATCAGTGCTGTCGGAATGGACATGATTTCGAGCAGCTGATGTATATTTAACACACAATAGTAGGCCTGGGATGTGTGGGAGGTTGGAAAGGACGTGGTTCCAAGCCACCCGCCCAAAGTAATTATTGATTATTAGTTCTGTCGGAATGGACGTGATTTCCAGCAGCTGATGTATATTTAACACACAATGAGTAGGGCTGTGATGTGTGGGAGGTTGGAAAGGACGTGATTCCAAGCAAAGAGCAAAAATTGCTTCTGGACCGATTTCAATTTTTCGCTATGAACCTGATAACGCGGGTTCCAGGTAATGGAAGCATATTCCAATATAGGTCTTACTAACGATAAAAAAGAGTTTTAGTGACATAGGGGTCATTGAATTCCTTTGACCACCTTTTTACGAAAGCCAAAGTGCCTCTAGCCCTATTCACACACGATTCGATATGTAATTTGAAGTCCAGTTTAGGGTCCATTATAACGCCAAGATCAGTAAAGTTTGTGACTTGCTTAATGATATAATCGCCTATCATGTACTGATAGGTTTTAAAAGATTTCCTCGTAAAACACATAAACTTGCACTTCGGTAAACTTAGTGACATGACGTTCACGTCACACCACTCAACCAGGATATTCAGATCCGATTGAAGAAGTACCCTATCTTCAGGTGAGCGAATGGGCATAACCAGTTTGACATCGTCAGCGTACATCAGCGGTATGCAGCGCTTCAAAACATTTGGGAGGTCATTAATGAAGAGCAGAAACAACAGTGGACCAAGGTGACTGCCCTGCGGAACTCCAGAAGATACATTGATGAATTCAGACAAGCAATTGTTAAACACAACGGTTTGCTTTCTACCTACCAAGTACGAAGAGACCCAAGAGAGAAGCCGTGATGGAAAACCCAATCTATCGAGTTTTAGTAGGAGTAAGGAATGGGAAACTTTATCAAACGCCTTACTGAAATCAGTGTAAATGACATCAACCTCGCAGTTCGTCCTTAAGTTATTGGATACGAGTGTTGTGAACTCCAGCAAGTTAGACACAATGGACTTACCTCTGAAAAAGCCATGTTGTGACAGGTCCGCTGCCGAAGATACTGCAAAAGCCAGTTGATTTGTGACAACTGATTCAAATAGTTTTGGAATAGCACAAAGTTTGGCTATTCCTCTATAGTTTGTGACACAAGATCTACTCCGACTTTTATAAAGTGGTATTATAAACGACTCCTTCCACTTCTTAAGGAATATCCCTTGCCTCAAAGAGGCATTAAATAAGCAGGTAAGGGGTTGACAAAGAAATTGAGCGCAAGTTCTCAGCACAACAGATGGTATTTCATCAGGTCCACTGGAGTAGGAAATTTTCAGACTTTCCAATTGCCTTAGTACCTCATCTGTATGAATATATGGGATACCTACTGAGTTAAGCGAAGGTAACTTGTATTGATAATTTACTGGAGGGGAGTCAGGGATAGTCGAGTAATTGGATTTAAAAAAGTCAGCAAACATATTTGCAATCTCGGAGTCAATACTAGAAATCCGATCGTCATACTTCATTACAGAAGGAAACCCTTTAATTTTTCTTTTGGAGTTGACGAAGGAATAAAATGTTTTTGGATTGGAAGAGATCCGATGCTTAATCTTCATCAGATAGTTCTTATAGCATCTTATCTGTAGCCTGTTGTACTTAAGGCGCAGGATGGAGTATGCAGCATAATCACTATTAGAGCCAGATAATTTGAAACGCTTGAAGAAGCGTGTTTTTTTATTTTTTAGATAATTAAGTTCTCGAGAGCTCCAAGCAGTAGCTGGAGATGCTGAGGAGGTTTTGGAAAAAGGCACACATTTGAGGAATATCGCATGTAAAACGTTGGTGAAATGGACGGAGCTCGCTTCAATATCTCCGTCATACTCAGGCCACTTTACTTTAGAGACTTCGTCGATTAGTGAAGGCCAATTGACCTTTCTAAACAGAAACCGGCCCGAAGACGCATTCGTATCGGTA
This sequence comes from Eurosta solidaginis, assembly GCF_040869045.1. Classification (NCBI taxonomy): domain Eukaryota; kingdom Metazoa; phylum Arthropoda; class Insecta; order Diptera; family Tephritidae; genus Eurosta; species Eurosta solidaginis. Next base: position 70,175,672 of record NC_090324.1, on the reverse strand, counting down.
GTGTTCCGCACCGGTAAGCTAAGACAATCCAGGTAAATTGAAAGTGCTGGATGATAAACATCCTCAGGCAATACCACTGGATCACATCGAGTAACAGAACAATTCAATGTGTCGTCTGAAAAAATCAAATCTTATTTGCCAAATTTATTATGAATTCTGTTAAGTTGATAAAGACCAATGTCTACAAGGTCATTTAAAAACTCGTAGAATACAACATTACAAGCAGTGGCAACTAGAATTCCGTCAATAAAATTCCACGACACAAAGGGCAGATTAAAATCGCCAGCCACTAAGACAGAATCAACAGACCTTGACATAGCAAATATAAATTTCAATAGGGAAGAATGTTTTAAGTATACAGAAATATCTGACTGGGGCGGAATATAAGACGCAACAAAATTTTTATAAGTAGATAAAAGTTTGACTCGCACGCAGAGGATTTCAACATCAGAAGAATCATCGAAGTACACTTCCTCAGCAGAGAACCTGGTATGTACGGCGATTAACACGCCTCCACCAACTCTGTTTCGTCGGTCTTTTCTAAAGATCTCATAAGAATCTGCTAATATCTCAGAGTTAGACACAGTTGATTTCAACCATGTCTCAGTAAAAACCAAAACGTCATAACAGAGTTCATGAATACGGAAAAAAGATCAACTAGTTTAGTATTTAGACCCCTAACATTCTGATAGTAGACGTAGAGGCCATTATGAAAGGTGTCAGACAAATCTCTGACTCCGCGGGAATTTCTACATCTTTTCGGAAAAAACGGAAGGGCTTAATGTATACGTTACTGGGCCAAAGAGAAGCATTGAAAAGTTTGCTATATTCACTTTCAATCACTCGAACTTTAAAAGCGATTCTCACTAAAGTGTTATTGTCGACATCTCTCTTTACTAATTTAAAACAAGCGACATTAGAAGCAGCAATGCCAAAGTGATCAGAGATGTATTTAACAATACTCTCCTCAGTGACCGATGGCTTAAATGAGGACAAATGAATCCATTTATACCGCACAAATACATCTAACTCAGCATTGTCATTGCTACCACTAACAACACGCGATTTTTGCGTAATTTCTTTTGAAGCACTTTTTCGTTGTCTGTCAGAAATATCAACAGATGGCACATTTGCATTAACTGCGCTAGCTGCAGCATCTGCATACGATACAGTGCCAGCAGAGCGCGACACTGCACTTGTATTTGTCACATTGTTGACAACCATTTGAGCATCAGGCTTATTGGAATTTTCAGAAGGCGCATTTGAATTATTTTTATGTTTGTTAGCTTTAGTTGATTTAGATGTGGATGCAGCAGATTTAGTTTTAGATGCAGAATTGAAACTAATTGATGTTGATGTATTCCCAGATGTAGACGTAGTTTTAGATGAATTAGGGACTGTAGAAGATGAGGCGTTTTTAGATGTAGATGTAGATGCAGGCGAAGTAGAAGTTGTCTTTGTCGTAGAACTAGTATAGAGAATTATCGATGTTTGCGGCTTAGTAATAATAGCAGCAGGTTTAGATGTAAGAGTAGTAGTAGGTGCAGGTGATGAAGCATTAGCTATCTTGCTTTGTATTAAGTTGTTGTTATTGGATGCCATGGGGAGAGCAGAAATAAATAGCGCACTATTTCTGACATTCGGACAACCATATGACTCAGCAACATTTAAGTTGTTGTTGGATGACTTCAAAGAGTCCATTATATGATTTTTTAAATCATCGAATTTTTTAGACACAGCATTGGAAATTATGTCAAAAACTTGTTTTTGAGCCACAAGAATAGCGTTCAAAATATTAGATAGCTTGTCCGGCATGTTCACACACTTTTCACACAAGTAAAGAAAATGCGGGTTAGCCTTGATTAGCTTTACTTCATAGTCCGATATACCCTCACTACAGGCTCTGAGGAAAATCCTCTTGCAGAACCCATTACACGGCACTTGACTATTGTCACCAGATCTGGAAAATAGTTTATTATACTTTCCACAATATTCATCCATTTTTGGCAATTTAAAGTAAAAGAAAATATAATAGTACGTGAAAATATGAGAGCGGTTAAAAAACACGTCCGTACGTGGCGAGAGAATTTCTTTGTGTGTTATTTAATATTGTATGGCCTCGAGCTCGACAATTTACAAACATTTTTGAAAAGTAGAAAAAAAAAATAAACCGAAAAGTAGAAACTTCAAGAAAATAGAAAAGATGAGGGAAAAGAGGAAAAATTTTTGGAGAATAAGAAATAAAATAGTTGCCACAATTGTGACCGTGAATGGAGACAATCGATTTTTTGCTAAAACCAATAAACCAGGTCAGGAAGTATTGGGTCTCTTAGACTCAGGGGCGAGTGCAAGCTGCTTAGGAAAGGACTCAGCTGCACTCCTGCGCGGTAAAGAGGCCTTGATTGTACCAATCCAGGGTCAGAATATGCGAACCGCGAACGGGGATGAAACGGCCGTGGTAGGGGTAGTAACGTTACCGGTCTTGTGGGATAGCACCACAAAAATTTAGAATTTTTAATAGTGCCATGTTTGCAACAAGAAGTGTATTTAGGCGTTCATTTTTGGCAGGATTTTAGTATGAGTGTTGTTAGTAGAGGTGTGAATGGGAGTGTAAATGTTGCCAGTGTGGCGGAGCTCGTGCTCGCCGAGGGTGATCTTTCGTTTGATGCCGTACAACACGTTTTAACATCGGAACAAAATGCGATGTTGGAGCGTGTGAAAGCCCAATTCCCGTCCTTCGCGGTATTAGGGTTAGGCCAAACAGATAAGGAGGAACACATCATCGAGGTGGTCGACGAGAATCTGCCAGTGAAACAGCGCCAATACCCCATTTCACCTGCCATCCAAAAATTGATCTACGCTGAATTGGACCGTATGCTGGGCATGGGAGTCATCGAGGAGTCCAACAGTAGTTGGAATTCGCCGGTTTCGCTCGTGATTAAGGGCACAAAGAATCGTATTTGTTTGGACGCACGAAAAGTGAATGAGAGGACGACTAAAGACGCATACCTCTTACCCCACATCGATGAAATCCTCATCAGGTTACAGAACATACGCTTTGTCTCCGCAATTGACCTTAAGGACGCTTTCTGGCAGATTCCCATCGAGATGAAGTCGCGAGGAAGGATCTTCAATGTCCCTGGCCAACCCCTGTACCAATTCGCTGTAATGCCTTTCAGGCTGTGCAATGCAGCATAATGTATGTGTCGTCTTATGGATAAGGTCATTCCGGCCGCTTTACGGGAGAAGACGATTTGTGAGTTTATTCTGAGGATTTTTTGTCACATATGTGTCTGTTATTTTCCAACCGGTCGCTCGGTGTCTGCGCGAGGCAAGATGGGCAATTTATCTACAAAAAAGCAAGTTCTGTTTTAAGGAGGTACGATATTTGGAGTACGTAGTCGTAGCTGTGAGGGACTCCCCATATCTAAACATCGAAGCAACTACGACGATTCCTGGGCATGTCGGGCTGGTACCGACGTCTCATACAGGACTATGCGACCATTGCAACTCCGCTGCACGACTGCCTCAAGAAATACAAATTTAAGAAATTTACCATGATGGACGAAACCTTAAAATCTTTTGATATTTAGAAACAAAGCTTGATTTCAGCACCAGTGCTTACACACCCTGATTTCAACAGAAAATTTTATATTCAATGTGACGCATCGACTGACGGAGTGGGATGGGTGTTGTTTCAACTGGACGATGGCCAGAAGGAAAGACCGATTGCCAACGTTTCGGCAAAACTTAATAAGGCGCAGAAAAACTATAGCATTACAGAACTTGAATGCTACGCCGCGATCGTGAGTGTGAAGAGATTCCGACCTTACGTGGAATGAACCCCGTTCACCATCATAACTGATCATGCCAGCCTCAAAAGGCTCATGAATCAGAAAGATCTTTCTGGGAGGTTGGCAAAATGGAGTTTGAAACTCCAGGGTTATGACTTCGATATTCAACATCGAAAAGGTGCACAAAACATGGTTCCTGACACACTCTCACGAATTCACATGGCCGAATTACTGACGAACGATAGAGCCATCGACGTATGTCTCGAGTCACCGTGCTTCGAGTCGGAGGAGTATACGGAGTTAAAAAAGACGGTGACCGAGAACAAAGGCAAGTTTCCAGATTTGTGTTTATCAGACGGTTACGTTTACAAAGGGACGCAATTCGACAGGGGGAATAATCTTCTAGCGGACCAGGCCTGGAAACTCTGGGTTCCGTCGGAATTGCGACCGGGCTGGTAAGGTCGTCTCACAGATCACCGTCCGTTGGTCATGGTGGCATCCACAAAACACTGTCCCAACTACGTCAGAAGTATTACTCGCCAGGCATGGTTTCAGATGTTTGCGCGTATATTAAAGAGTGTGAAACTTGCAAGATTAATGAAACTCAAAACGCTTTCAAATAACCGATGATGGGTAAACAAAAGGTCACATACCAAACTTTCCAAAGTTTTTTTATTGATTTTATGGGTCCTTATCCACTTTCTAGTGATGGTCATGTGTTTGTCTTTGTGTGTTTAGACCACTTTTCAAAGTTAGTGTTTTAAAAACCGATGAGGAGGGCCAGTTCAGCCGAAGTCATTAAGTTTTTGGAGAGAGATGTGTTCCATATATTCGGCGTGCCCGAATATGTCCACTCGAACAACGGAAAACAGTTTGTGTCTGAGATGTTCAACAACTTTTTGAAGAAATATGGCACAAAACAAATAAAAGCTGCATTCTAGTCGCCACAGGGTATAGCTGCGGAGAGAGTTAACCGATCAGTATTACAAATAATTAGATACTTTATAAAGGAAAATCAAAAGAACTGGGACAAATGCGTCAGCGATGCCGCATTTGAACTCCGCACCGGTACACACTCTGCAATCAACATGTCGCCTTGTTTTGCCACTTTCGGTATGCCTATTACAGCATGCTGCATCATACGAGCCATACCGAAAACTGGCGGTGGTTAAGAATATTGTTTGTGAAATAGATGCATCCAGCTATAGAATGCATCTCATCAGAAACAAGATCATGAAAGAGCTGAAGTTGGCCCACGAAAAGAGTAAAAAGATATAAAACACCAGGAGTAGGGATGTCACGTTCAAAATAGTACAAGTGGTGTATCGCCGAAAATTTAAACAAAGTTCTCAACTCAAAAACTACAATGCCAAGTTAGCCCCTGATCAAATCCAATGCGTTGTCTTAAAATCAATAGGAAATTCGATGTATGAGCTTAGCAACAGTAGTGGGAAAATGATCGGCGTATACCATGCTGAAGACTTTTTTCTAAATATTTGTATGTTCTTTTTGTTTTTTTGTAGTGCTATTACCTCTGTTCAGTGTTTTGCATGTGCTCTATGTTATTCATTTATTAATTGACGTAGTTTATTTATTTACTTATTGACGTATTTTATTTATTTATTTATGGACGTATGTGATTATTTTATTAAATTATTTTTTTTCTTGGCTTTTTTTATTTATTGGATTATTTTTGCATTTATTTAGATTTTGTTTTTATTTATTTATTTATTTTATATATTTTTTTTCTTGGCTGTAGGATCTGTGAAATTTTATTTTATTTAATTTTTTATTTCATTGTGGTTTTTTTTTTTTGATACCAGTGATATTTTATTTCACATTTTTTATTTTTATTAGTTTTATTATCTCTGATATTTTATTTACTATTAGATACGTAGAGCAGTATCTGTTATATAGGTTTAAATAGTTTAAGAAGTAGCATTAGCCAAGTGATTCAGTTTGTAGGTAAACGGTAGTTTAGAATCGTAAAGAAGATCAGGTCCGGCATTGAGTCATGGGTCGAGGACACACGTTGGGCGAGGAAGCTACAGGCTGCGTTTAAATTTTTCTACGCACACTCTCCATAGTGCAGGCACCATCGGCAGTTGCGAGCCCGTAACGACAGCCTTTCATCATTGGTACTGGTTCGAATGAATGGCAGCTAGTATCTGTGACTACGTGTGATATGTCTAGGTTCGTGTGTTAGCCGCAATGTTGCAACGACTTTCGCAACGGCACAATGGCAACATTGTGCTTGGAGTAGATACAATATATTTGTATATTCTTTCTTGGATGTAGATTTTTGGTAGGAAAAAGGTTGGGTTTATTTTAATATCTTTACACAAAGAATTCAAAACTTTATTAGTTCAAAAAGTTACTCAGGATCCACTTTTATTTTTATTTCATTATTTTCAATAATTTTATTAAATAATTTTATAGGATTATTACCATGTATTTTTACAAGAACTAGACATTTAATTTTTACATTAACTATAGCACTATAATGATGGGAATAAAAAGTAATTGGATTTGGTGTAGTGCCCATTTAGCGGCACCAGACGGAATTGAGTTCTTTATTAAAAAGCTGTTTCTTTTATACAAAGTTTCTATAAGCTAAAATACCTACTTACACTAATACTTACAAACTAAGTGTGTTACATACATATACATTCAGTTCAGTTGTATTGCATACATATACTTTCAGTTCAGTTCCTTGGGAACTGCATCCTAAGCATAAATAAAATTAGCTGTGGAATCTGCAACGCAAGCACAAATGAATTATGTTAATAATTTGTATACAGGTAAAGGCTTGTGGCGAGCAATGCTCTAAACAGTAACATACCAAGATTCAGGTTACCAGACAGTGCACGGCTTAGTAGAAAATATATGTTTGTACAAATGAATGAATGTGTCAATGAATCTCAGGCCGTACCAAAGCGAGCCAAAATATATATATGTACAAATGTATTAACATGTATGTAAGAGTCAATGCATTTAAGAAATTCCAAAACGGGTTGAGATATATGTTTGTACAAATGAATGAATGTGTCAATGAATAACTTAATGAGTGAATGCTACACCATCCGCCTTTGAAAGAGTAGACATATATAATTTTGTGCACGAATTATCTATGGCTACTCAAGTTATCGTGTGCTTAATTTGTTTGTTGGTTTTTTTTTTTGATGTTTGTCAATACTTTATGACATTTAGCTTGATTTCCGAAGAATTGTTTACATTTGTTTTTCTCTTTTGTTTTGTTTTATTATTGTATGTTTCTTTTGCATACAATAAAAATGTTCTTTGTGTTTACAAAATTAAAGTGCTCTTATTCTATGAGTTTAAGTCTATTTTTATGTATTAAAATTTTCTTATTTTTATTATTTTGATTTATGTTTTCTATGTTTCTATATTCTACATTGTTTTTATCGATATTTACTACTCTAAATGGAATTATAGTAGAATTATTATTGTTATCAATTTTTTCTACCTTATAGGGACCTTTATATCTTACTTACTTACTTGCTTAATTGGCGCTTAACCATCTAAACGGTTATGGCCGTCCAAAAAGGCGCGCCAGTCGCTCCTTGGCTCCGCCAACTGGCGCCAATTGGTCACACCAAGGGAGTTTAAATCGTTTTCCACCTGTTCCTTCCACCGGAGTGGGGGCCGCCCTCTACCTCTGCTTCCATAGGCGGGTTCCGGTAGAAACACTTTCTTGGCCGGAGCATCATCATTAATTCGCATAACATGGCCTAGCCAGCGCAGCCGCTGCGTTTTAATTCGCTGGACTATGTTGATGTCTGCGTATAGCTCGTACAGCTCATCATTAATCTTCTTCGGTACTCGCCATCGCCAACGCGTAGAGATCCATAAATCTTTCGAAGAACTTTTCTCTCGAACACTCCCAAAGCCGCTTCATCTGCTGTTGTCATGGTCCATGCTTCTGCCCCCTATAGCAGGACAGGTACGATAAGTGACTTGTAGAGTATGATTTTCGTTCGCCGAGAGAGGACTTTACTTTTCAATTGCCTACCTAGTCCAAAGTAGCATTTATTGGCAAGATTGATTCTTCGCTGGATTTCAGTGCTGATGTTGTTGCTAGTGTTGATGCTGGTTCCCAAATAAACGAAGTCTTTTACTATTTTGAAATTATGGCTGCCAACAGTAGCGTGGTTGCCAAGGCGCGTAAGCGCGACTCTTTGCTGAATGACAGCAGGTACTTCTTTTTGTCCTCATTCACCACCAAACCCACCTTTAACGCTTCTTTTTTCAGTTTGGAGTAAGCAGAGTTAACAGCGCGGGTGTTTTTAGGGCGATGATATCAATGTCATCAGCATATGCCAGTAATTGCACGCTTTTATAGTATATTGTTCCAGTGCGGTTAAGTTCTGCAGCTGGTATAATTTTCTCCAGCATCAAATTAAAGAAATCGCGCGATAGTGGGTCACCCTGTCTGAAACCTCGTTTAGTTTCGAACGGCTCGGAGAGGTCCTTCCCAATTCTGACTGAGCTGATGTTGTTGCTCAACGTCATTTTGCACAGCCGTATAAGTTTTGCGGGGAAACCAAATTCAGACATAGCGGCATATAGGCAGCTCCTTTTCGTGCTGTCGAAGGCGGCTTTAAAGTCAACGAAGAGGTGATGTGTGTCGATTCCCTTTTCACGGGTTTTTTCCAAGATTTGGCGCATTGTGAAAATCTAGTCGATGGTAGATTTAACAGGTCTGTAGCCGCACTGATAAGGTCCAATCAGCCGGATCAAGGTGGGCTTCAATCTTTCGCACAATACACTTGAAAGGACCTTATATGCGATATTAAGAAGGCTGATTCCACGATAGTTGGTGCATTTTGCAGTATCCCCCTTCTTGTGGACTGGGCAAAGAACACTTAGATTCCAACCGCCGGATATGCACTCGTCCGCCCATATTTTGTTAAGAAGCTGCTGCATGCGCCTTACCAACTTCTCGCCGCCGTACTCGAATAGCTCCGCAGCAATCCATCAGCGGCCACGGCCTTGTTGTTTTTCAATCTGGTTATTGCTATTCTAACTTCGTCATAATTGGGCGGGGGACATATGTTCCATCATCATCGATTGCGGGATCGGGTTCTTCATCTCTGCGCGGTGAATTGCTGCCTCCATATAGGAGAGCAGAGAAGTATTCCCTCCATAATCTAAGCACTCTCTGGACATCAGTTACAAGGTCGCCGTTTTCATTCCTACAGGAGTTTGCCCCGGTATTAAAACCTTCCGTCTGTCGCCGTATTTTTTGGTAGAATTTTCGGGCGTTATTCCTGGTGGCTAGCAGCCCAAGCTCCTCGCACTCACACCTTTCTGCTTCTGCTTTTTTCTTCCTGAAAAGGCGTCCCACTTCCCTTTTCAACTCACGATAGCGTTCACACACTCCTCTTGTCGCGCTCGCTTTTAACGTAGCCCTGTAGGCAGCGTCTTTTCTTTCGGTTGCAATGCGGCATTCTTCATCGTACAAGTTGTTTTTTCGTGGGCGCCCGTAACCAATTTTTTCCTCGGCGGCAGTACGAAGTGCTTTGGATATATGCTCCCACTGCTCCTGTATTCCTTCAGGATGAGTGGTACTCTCTGAGAGCAGGTGTGATAGTCGAGTTGCGAAATCATTGGCAGTCTGTTGTGATTGAAGCTTTTCGACGTCTAGCTTTCCTTGTGTTTTTTGTTCCTTGGTTTTAGCCGCATTGAGCCGGGTGCGTATTTTGGCCGCAACGAGATAATGGTCCGAGTCGATGTTAGGTCCTCGGATCGTGCACATATCTAAAACACTGGAGGCATGCCGTCCGTCTATCACAACGTGATCGATCTGATTGCGAGTATTTCGATCAGGAGACAGCCATGTAGCTTGATGTATCTTTTTATGCATGAACCTCGTGCTGGATATGACCATGTTTCGAGCACCGGCAAAGTCAATCAGCCTCAATCCGTTAGGAGGAGTTTCATTGTGTAGGCTGAACTTTCCGACTGTAGGGCCAAAAACACCTTCTTTGCCCACCCTGGCGTTAAAGTCGCCAAGCACGACTTTAATATCATGACGGGGGGCAGCGCTCGTATGTGCGTTCTAATTGTTCATAAAAAGTGTCTTTCACTTCATCGTGTCGGCGCATGGGCGCAGATGAATGATATATTAAAAAATTTTGCTTTTATTCGGATAGCGGCGAGACGCTCGTCCACAGGCGTGAACGCCAGCACTTGGCGACAAAGTCTCTCTCCCACCACGAATCCGACGCCGAAACTGCGCTTATTCGTATGGCCACTCCAATATATGTCACAATTTTTGATCTTCTTTCTTCCTTGCTTCGACCAACGCATTTCTTGGATGGTGGTGATGTCAGATTTTGCTTTGACGAGGACATCAACCAGCCGGGCATCTGCACCAATCCCATTCAGGGATCAGACGTTCCAGGTGCATGCCCTCAATTCATTGTCCTTCAAACGTTTGCCATGGTCGTCATCAATAGAGAGTGTATTTATCCGAGGCTTGTTATATTTCATTGGAGTATGGTTCTACGTGGCGGGTTCCAAGCCCAGCGCACAACCCGCTCAGCGGGAGTGAAAATATTATTTGCACGTTTATATAGCGAGCCGCTTGCTCCAAGAGAGACGCCCGCTTGCAGCCGCACCTAGAGGTGTACAGACGCTGCCGATGAGATCTCCCCCGGCTAGCCCTTAAACCGATTATGTCAGAGTGGCCTAGCCAGGTTGTCGCCCTCTCACATTAGCTCACCGTTAAACGGATATTTAGCGGCTACCCAGAGGATACTTGGCCGCAAGCGACCGGCAGTAGTGAGCTGCTTGAACCGCATGTAAAAGAATCGCTCTGGCCATTCCTAGGTGAATGGAAGTCAGAAGCTTTCCCCACTTTCGTGGACTACTACACACGGCTTCACCCTACCACATTTATATCTACTATCTAACTTATGACCTCTCTAAAAGGCGAGGTTTTCCTAGATGAAACAGGTCAAACTTATTTTTATATTTCAAAAAAAAAAAAAATAATGGAGATTAATTATTTAGCTTTCCTTACTTTCTACTCCACAGGACCCTATATATATCCTATCGACTAAATATAGGAGATGTAAACAAAGCTTTTGCATTGTTACTAAAATTAAAGCGTATAAAATAAGATGATGGTTACAGTCATCATTGGCTGAAAATTGACATTGTTTTAAAAAGCAGGATTTCTGAGCGCATTATATACAGTAGACTGGGTAGATTCAGTTGCTGCTAGAGCAAGAAGTAGTTATATAGTGATAAGTGGTTAAACCAATGGGTACAGTGGATGCAAATATTTTTCGTATCTTTTCTTATACCATTTTTCATATATTCCAGTAATATTTTTATTTGATCTTATGTATCATGCGGTTTTCTGGGTGGCCTTCCCAGCTGGGGTCGTCATGATATTTATGAAGAATTTATTTTATTTTTGTCGACATTTTTCACATGCATAACTTCTGGGGTTAATGCAAATATTAGATCTTTGAGAACTTGGGTACCTATTAATGCACATATTAGATCTTTGAGAACTTGTGTACCTATTTTATATTTTTCAAATTTGCCTACTCGAGTATTCCATTCATTAACAATCAATTTGTCCCTAAGGGCAACTGTGTTTTTATTTTACAAGTCCTAGATTGCCGGCATTTTTCAGCCTGGTTAAGTATTGTCCTAAGTCAATCTTTTCCTCCACAATCTGGTTGCTTGTGTTTATTATGCTTCAAATTTTCTATCCTTTTGGATGAAAACGAGCGCGACATGTCTAATTGCAAATTTATTAATTTGTTTATTAAGCGCTTTATTTATAATAAGGTTCTCTTTGTGACTTTTTCTTCATTTCCACTGTTATTACTACTGTAAAAAATGTTTTTTTTTTTTTGTTCTTGTGGTATCTTTTGGGTGTTGCATGCTTCCACTGACATTCAGCTATATATTCTTTGAAGCACTACTTGTGATATAAATATCAAATTCGTTATTTTTATAATGGGTATGTGATTAGAAGAATATTAAGTACATGCATTTTTATCTAAATTACCACTATCTGTGAATATCGATATTGGCATTGCTTCATGATTATCGTTGGTTTGTGTAAAGATATTATGAGCATCCAAAAGAGAATTATGCAAATTCTTGCTTTGCTATCGGACTTAGGCAATGCTTGTAAAGCTGTCTGAAAAAATTTGTTGTTAAATGAAGCATTTGGGGGTTTACTCTTTGCAAATGTTTGCTGCTCTTCCTCAAAATTGGATTGACTTGCAAATAATGAAGTACCAAAGGTAGTTTTAGATGCGGTTCTGAACGCTTTTCAATAGGTGGCACATATTTGATTATTCTGGTATCTGATTTTTCAGTTTTTTCTTTCTCTTGGGTTTAGACCTTGTCTAGACTATCTGCTCGGCTTATGTGTTTTTTCTTTAAAAATTTATTCTGAGTTGGGTATAATTTTAGGAATAAGTTGAGGCAAGCGCAGACTGTTAAAATTATCAACAAGATTTTGATAAAGTCTAATACCTCACTATGGTCAATGACTTGAATGGAATTAATTACATTCGCATTAGGCTCTTCTAATTTTGATTCTTTACCTCCCATTTTAAAATAATAATTGTAAAAATTTTCTTACTACTTGTTCTAATTTGTTTTCTATGCCATTTTGTGCTTAACAGGAATTTTCTGTTTTTGAAAAACTTCAGTAAACATTTCAAAAGAATTTTTTTTCACATTTAAGGAGTTTTATTAATCAAAAAAATCTAATTTTTTTTTCTTCTTCTATTAATCTACTACAACGGAAAAGTACTGCGTCAAATTCCTCCTGATTATTATACCATTCATTTAAAAATTGAAGTGAAAAAAATTCTTAATTCTATTGCCAAAAATCTACTTTTTGCCCATAAACTGGCAGCCGTTAGGTTACCAAATGTTTCTAAAAATACTTAAATAAAAAATAACTTAACTAATTCTGCTTGGCTGGTCCTCCACGATCTTGTTTCTTTCTAGCTTGCTGGATCCCTTGTTTATTCCACTTCGTTATGCGTTGGTTTTGGTGGCGGTAGTGCAATACATTTCAACTGAAGGTATACACATTACGTGGACATATGTAGTAGATGCAAATGGTTATCATCCAACTGGTGAGCATAAACTGGATCTCTTATTTATTCCACTTCGTTATGCGTCGGTGGAGGCCTTTTTGGTGGCGGTAGTGCAATACATTTCAATGGAAGGTTCGCATTGCGTGGACAAATGTGGCAGATGCAAACGGTTATGATCCAACTGGTTATCCTAAACCCTAGTTACTGGAACAAGTGTTGTTTAATTTGTTAATATGATGATGAGGATGCCAATAATAAGGCAGGATGCCAATTTAGGCAGGATGCAAATAATGAGGCAGGATGCCAATAATAAGGCAGTGGGGTATTAGGGTCGGCAGTCGGATGTCAATTTAGGCAGGATCGCCATGTAATGATGGGCGTCCTGCTAAAGATGTTTAGCAGACTGCATTTTAAATAGCAGTTTGCTTATTCTTAAGCAGAACTGGCAGGATCGCCATGTAATGATGGGAATATAAAGTAATTGGATTTAGTGTAGTGCCCATTTAGCGGCACCAGACGGAATTGAGTTCTATATTCAAAAGTTGTTTCTTTTATATAACATTTATATAAGCTAAAATACCTACTTACACTAATACTTACAAACTAAGTGTATTACATACATATACAATCAGTTCAGTTGTATTGCATACATATACTTTCAGTTCAGTTCCCTGGGAACTGCATTCTAAGCATAAATAAAATTAGCTGTGGAATCTGCAACGCAAGCTCAAATGAATCATATCAATAATTTGCATACAGGTAAAGGCAAGGTTCAGGTTACCAGACAGTGCACGGCTTTGTTACCGTGGCATGTAGAAAATATATGTTTGGACAAATGAATGAATGTGTCAATGAATCTCAGGCCGTACCAAAGCGAGCGAAAATATATGTATATACAAATGTATTAACATGTATGTAAGAGTCAATGCATTTTAAAACATTCCAAAACGGGTTGAGGTATATGTTTGTACAAATGAATGAATGTATCAATGAATAACTTAATGAGTGAATGCTACAGTGGTTGTTAATTTGAAAATATTGCTAAGTAATTTTCTTGCGAAGGTCTAATTAATATTTCACTTTGCTTTTTTTGAAAATTTTTTTTTTTTTTTGATTAACTTCTCATTTCACTTTGCTCTTTTTAAAATTTCTTTGATTAGTTTTTCATTTGCAATTTTCCCTATTTTTGACATTTATTTGTAGTACTCTTTTGATTTTTTTTTGCGGCTAGTTACTATATTTTGAGTACACCGATCTTTATCGGTGTGCTCTGTCCATAGTCCCTCTTCCGCACATACGTTTTTTTTCTTCCTTTGCGGTTAGACCGCGATTAACACGAAATTATGGAATTTTGAATATTTAAGTTTTTTTTGGTTTGCACTTACACGTATTTGTCAGAACGCTTCCGGCAAACTTACCCTTAACCTTCCCGCATTTAACATTAAGGGCTTGCTTATAAGCACCCACATTAAATCTTTTTTTATCTTATCATATTTTTTTTACGATTTTTTTTTACACACGTTTTTTTTTTGGACATTGTCATCACAGCTATAAATTTATTACTCATTATCCAAGATCGTAAGCGATCGATCTTGATCAGTGTTTGAGCATGGCCATATGTACATATTGTTACGAATATTAGCAAAACTAAGGAGTGCTGCCATCTCTAAGCCGATGCTAAGCAGTGACGTGAATTCACATCCATAGATCAATGATTATGTATCTACATAAACAAAAAAAAAAAAAAAATTGCGTCTACACATATGTACCATGTACGTATAGTTTCATTTGAGCTATCAATCAGTTTGGTTATTAAGCAAGCTATTCGCAGCAAAGTATAAGTGTTATTGTGAAGTACTTTAATAAAGGCCATTTTTCCATTATTCAATATTGGAGTTATTTATTCAACAGTTTAGTGATTCGAACTTAGCAGAAGGGCAAATAAGAGGATTTGGAAGTAAATTCGTTACAATATCTATGTTCGAGTATGTTTCAGCTACTCAACTGCAGCGGCGCCGTTGGAGAAGAAGAGTAATTTGGTGAGTGTTTTGAGAGAAATATCAAAATTATCAAAATACACCTGTTTAGTTGTATGTACATATATTAGCAAAGATTCCTGATCTTGCCAAAATAGAACTGGAATTAGCAAATAAGAAAAAGTGAGTGGTGAGTGTTTTGAGAGAAATATCAAAATTATCAAAATACACCTGTTTAGTTGTATGTACATATATTAGCAAAGATTCCTGATCTTGCAAAAATAGAACTGGAATTAGCAAATAAGAAAAAGAACAACAAATCGCAACGAACATTTATACATACATAAAAACTTCACAAACATACATTTAGACTTACATATCTTTTTGATATACATGTAATTCCTTATTTCTTTGATGACCTACTTTTGCTTTGTGCAAAATTGATTCTGGATTTACTTGTGCGTTTGCAGTAGGTCAAGAATTAGGGTTTTGACTTTTTTTTGCCCTTTTATTTTATTTTGCTTGAATTTTGGGTCTGTAGATTTTAAGATATGAGTTGGTAGGATAAGATATTAGGGTGGTTCATACATTTTTTTTTACTAGTATAAGAAACCTCTCCGCTAGTTTCCCTTTTTTACTTTATTTGTTTTTCTTTACAAGCAACTTGTATTGAATTGAATTGAATTTAAATCGTATATTATTATTTTGTTTAGCTTTTTTTTTGAAATTTAATTTTAAGCAGGCTTTTTTAATTCTTACAAAGTTCTTTGGTTTTCATTCGATGGATTAGTTAGCTCTAGGAGGTAGACTTAAGCAAGATTAAATTGTTAATCAAATTATATAATGTATGGATGAAAACATAGATTTTTGATAATGCAGGGATAGATCTTAAGATCTGGATTTTGGTGTGGGTGCTGCACTTGTGAGCGCCAAGGAAAGTGAAGGCGAATGTTTAGGGAAAATGACTGGGTGACAGGGGACGGACCAATGTCTTGTAATACCCCGCCCAAGACGACGAGCTAGCTTGGGATGCAAGCATACATGCTTGCCGCTGCTCCTCACCACCCCAAACAGTCAGCCACGTAACAAGCTGTCCACCAAACAAGGACTCCATAGTATTAGAAACTCTTTATAATAATCTGGTAGCCTTTCTGTTGCACGGACGTGCTTTTCGTCGCTCTGTAATCTTTCATTATTTTTACGTTTGTAAACAATATAAATTCTGCATATAAATTGTTTTAATTCTATACAGTCCAGTTAATAACTTCAGTGCATATAATCTTAATAAAGGTGCAATACATATTGCGGCATTTTGTGAATTTTTATACATTTAGATTTTGTGTTTATATACTTTCGCAACAACAACAATTTTTTGTTGGTATCTGCAACTAGCAAGTCAGTCATTCTGTGTCTTTTGCTTTATGCTGTATTTATTGTTCGCTTTTCGCTGACCAGCTCTTTGCATACAGTGCTCCAAAATAACTCTCAATAAAACTAGCACAGAATATTTACTATTTATACTGTTTTAATGTAACGTAGAAATTAAATTCTCTTTTAACAGCCACGTATTGTTTTAAATAATCTTTTCTGGTTATTTGGTAACATTATAGTACATTTATGATAAATATAATGATGATTATAAATTTTAATTATTCAATGTAAAAGGTTCGGATATCAAATAGCGGCTTTTCTTGCTTTTTTCGCCGCAAATTTTTTTATAGTAATATCAAAATTTGACTGTCTTGCCAAAACAGATTCAACACAAAGCGTGGCAAGTCCTGAAACTCGCTCTTGAGATGAACACGATCTTTGAAAGTTTTTGATTCTTGCAAGGACGCTGAAAGAATGTTCTTCACTAGCTACAGTGACAGGTATAGTGCAAACGATACGTAAAACAACACAAACGTTGGTGAAAATTGTGTACAGATTTTGAACATATGTAGATGGCTTTTAGCAATTCCAATGGTGGCAACCTTTATCAAAATTTGCTTCGTAAATGTTTTTCAAGTGAATTATTTCGCATTCTAAGCTTTGAGAAACGTTCGACTTGTATTTTTCGACCAATTTTGGTGCGCTCGCCCGAACCGTAGTTTCATCCATGTCTTCAAATTGCCACAAAAAGGAAAACGCCTCGTTCAAATTTCTCATAGCTGCGAATCGTTCAGTAATGCCAGTAGTGTTTACCGAATCAACGATCACCAAGGATGTATTGTTTTTAAAATCAGACTCTGGATCATCCGTAATCATCTCATTTCCATTATCTTCAAGACATCTTTTGGGTTTTCTTTTTCGAATGTCCGGAAACTTTGGCGAGATGTTCAATTGAATTGCAACTGTTTTGCATTCGTTTAAAATTGTTTCCCATTGGTTCTGATCAACTTCAAATCAGCTAATAAGGCATCTGGATTCGGACCTCAAAATCTATGGTGGCGTCTCTAGCTTGGAGTACGACGTTTCTCTCATTAATGATTGTCAGTATTTTGAACCAAATTGAGGACAATTATATTATTAGGGTTACGTACTGCAGTTAAAGAAGATTTAAAAACTTCCCCAGCTGAGTTAGTTTATGGACAAACTATAAGAATTCCTGGAGAATTAGTTGTTTCTACAAATTATGAAAATTCTGCCCAAAACACTATTAAAGGATTAAGGGATCACTTTGCAACAGTTAGAACAAAATTTACATTACAATAAAGATGTGAGCTTTGTTCCGAAATTACTTGAGGAATGTGAAAATGTTTTTGTTAAAGTTAATCAAATTTCAGGACTCAATCCACCTTATGAGGGACCTTTTAAGGTAGTATCAAAACACAAAAATTCAAAAAGCTTATATTATTAAAACAGAATCAATAAGCCATTTAAAACCCGCTCATATATCATCTAATTTTACAACTGTACCTAAAACAACAACTAAATGGGTTATTAAAATTAATAATTTTTTTTATAGTTCTTATTTAAATAATTTATTTAAATTATTGTACTTCTATGTTTTACCGGAGGGAGAGTAAATGTTGTTGTACTTGTTCATTTTACTACTTTTATATGTTATTAAAAAATAATTTATGTTCAATATATTTTCTTTGAATTTCAAAATTTGTTTCAAAACATTTCAATTGAAGTTTTTAATTTTCAAAAAATTGTTTTAAAGAAATTTCACTTAATAAATTTTTATATTAAAATAAATAATTTTGTATTTTAATTATAATGTCATCTACACTGATTTCAGAAAAGCATACGATACCGTCAACCATGAGCTACTAATTCATAAGCTCGATTTATTGGGCTTTCCATTTCGAAATTTCATCACCTTCGAAAGGCGGACTTTTATTAATTTTAATAAAGCCAATCGGGACGATTACACATCTTTCACAAATCAATCTTTTGCTGCTCTCCCCATTCTGACTGATGTCCGGCAAGGCGAGCGTGCGTTCCGCAGGGTTATCGCTTCAGCTTCTGCACGCTTCATTCTGGCCGGGCGAATACCTGAAATTATACCGCATTTCCCAAGAAATTTAGCAAGAGAACGTGACCTTGCGAGACATCTCAACCCCCCATATTAGGAGTCTTAGCTTGGAAATCAAGCGGCTGGTAAATGAACATAAACGTACCAAATGGGAGGAGCATCTAAGGAACTGTAACCTCTCTTCGGGTGTTGATAGATTGTTGCCAACCGTCAAATCCTTGTCTAATCCAACTATACACAACGATAAAATATCTATACCTAACACACGTTTTCAACCTGTCGCTGTAATCCTTTGTCATTCCCGAACAATGGAAAATGGAAAGGATAGTTCCGCTACTAAAGCCTAGCAAACCAGCTAACGAAGGCAGGTTATATCGACCGATATTTCTCCTTTCGCGAGTAGCAAAGACATTGGAAAACGTTTTGCTCCCTCATTTCACGGCAAATCTTCGCCTACCCACGCACCAACATGGCTTCCGCACATAGCACCACCACCGCGTTCAATGCCATAAATACTCAGATTAATTAGGTATTAAATCAGCAAACCCCCCATCATAGACGGTGCTCTTGGCACTTGACCTGTCAAAAGCTTTTGACACAATCAACCACGGCACGTTACTCCAAGACATAGAATGCTCACATCTTCCTCCTAAAATATGGACCGCAAATTATCTGAATGGTCGGAAGGCGTCGGTTCAATTTAGGAAAAAAATTTCAAAACTTAGGAAAATTAAACAGGGGATACTACAGGGTGATGTCCTATCCCCGCTTTTGTTTAATCTTTACATATCAAAACTCCCTTCCGCACCAGAAGGAGTTACAATCATTTCCTATGCTGACGACTGTACGATTATTGCTACAGGACCTGGCCCTTCAATTGATGAATTAGTTTCTGAAATAAAGAGCTATCGTCCCGATCTTTCCAGCTTCTTCACCTCGCGCAACCAAGCATTGTCACCGACAAAATCCAC
This sequence comes from Eurosta solidaginis, assembly GCF_040869045.1. Lineage (NCBI taxonomy): Eukaryota > Metazoa > Arthropoda > Insecta > Diptera > Tephritidae > Eurosta > Eurosta solidaginis. The sequence goes on along the minus strand of NC_090324.1, from coordinate 70,156,364 downwards.
GGCCACTCTGTTTGCGAAGTGTAAGGAACAGATGTTGCAAATATTGGACGTACGCGTGGATGGTGTTACACTACCGACTGTCAGTCACCCAAAGATCTTAGGGGTAACGTTCGATAATACTCTAATCTTTAAGGCTCATGCCATCGAGATTGTTTCTAAAGTACAAAGTGGCAACAAAATCCTCAAGTCGTTTTCCGGCAGCACATGGGGAAAAGATAAAGAAACGTTGCTAACCACGTACAAAGCAATTGGTCGGCCTCTCATGAGCTAAGCGTCACCAGTTTGGTCGCCTGGTCTTAAAAATACATACTGGAAAAGGCTGCAGGCCTGTCAAGATGCTGCAATCAGAACTGCTACCTTGTCTCCTTATGACACCCGAACACCACCTACATAGTGAGGCCAAAGAGCTCGTCATTAAAGAGCACAACGAAGTGCTGAACAAGCAGGGCACTCTAGCAAACAACTGATTGATCTAGCACCGCCGCCACAGGGATTAAGAAAACAGCTCCATAAGCACTATGACAAAATCCGTCACCTGCCAACACAGCCGTGTGATCAAGACAAGCATTAGCGGGCCCTAAACCAAATCTACATAATCGGTGAATGCCTTTGCCGGGACTCGCCCGGTGAACCCCGTTATTAATATGCAATAGCTCACCCTTGCAGAAGAAGAAAGCACACTGCCAAGGGAGACACAAGTAACGCTGGCCAAACTTCGTTCTGGATACTGTAACAGATTAAACTCTTACTTGTTCAGAATCAACTCCGACATACGTAATGTATGCCCTGCATGCGATGTGTCCCCACATGTCACCAACCATATTTTCAATAGTAATGTGGAACTCATGCCTCTAACACCTATTTCCCTATGGTCCGCCCCTGTTTCTACAGTTTCCTTGGACTCCCGTTAGAGGAATTTTATGATAATTTGTGAGTGGTCGTGCCCATTGAATGGGGAGAAGCACTGTTAATACAGCAACAACAACAATGTCAGGTTTCGCGACGCTAAGAAACTGGAGATATTCGGGATATAGCTGTTTATTTTGTTACAACGCTCATTGGTCTGTGGGCCTGGGCCTGTGGCCATTATTGTGCAGTCATCGGCGTAGGAAACGATAGTGAGTTCTTCTGGTGGTGAAGGTAGCTCTGATGTGTAGAAGTTAAACAGAAGTGGGGATAGGACACCACCCTGTGGCACCCCTTGTTTAATTCCTCTTGGTTTGGATGTTATGTTCCTCAATTGCACCAACGCTTGCCGACCAGAGAGATAATTTCCGGTCCACCTTTTGAGACAGCGGTCCACCTTTTGAGACTTGGGGAAGGGTAGATCCTTCCACGTCTTGAAGTAACGTGCCATCGTTGACCGTATCTAAAGCTTTTGACAGGTCTAGCGCAACCAACTGTCCAACGGTGGGGTTTTTGATTTAATCCGCAATTTATTTGGGTGTTAATGGCGTTTAGCGCGGTGGTCGTGCTATGTAATATTCGGAAGCCATGCTGAAGATCGGCACGACGCAAATTTGCATTAAAATATAATTGCTTCAAGTATATTGGCTACTTGCGATAGGATAGATATCGGACGATAGGAATCTCCTATGTCAGCTGGTTTCCCCGGCTTTAATAGCGGAGCCCCGGGCCATTTTCAATTTTCCGGGATGACGAAGGTGGACAGGGGCAAGTTGAAGACATGTACTAGATAATTAAATCCCTCTTTGCCTAGGTTTTTAAGCATCGGCATAGCTATGCCACCTGGGTCTACTGCTTTAGGTGGTTTAGCATGAACTTTGTCAACTTTAGAATGTATTACATGTTGTCGGCAAAAAGCGATTGTGAATTTTTTCGCATCCGCCAGCGTTATCGCAAAATGCGATGGAGATTTTGTCATTGTGCTTAATCGGGTTCGATAGGGACTATACGGTGGACCGTAGCGTACCTACACCGGCAGAGAGGTTACAATTCTCAATTCTTTATGTGCTCATCCCATTTCGCCCGCTTGTGCTCATCCACTAGAAATCTGATGCGTTGGTTTATATCCCTTATTTGGGGGTCGCCGGGGTCGTGCTCTCTTATAAGGCCACGTTCTCTCGCTAGTGACCTTGCGGAAAGCGCGCTTCATTTGACGGGCATCAGTCGGGATAGGGAGGGCAGCAAAACGATTGTCAGTATAAGTTCGGTAATCGACCCCCTTTCCTTTCTCAAAACTGATGAAAGTGTGTTTTTCATTGGTGATGAAATCGGCAGATCGCTCGAGCGAATGGAGTATGGGTGGTGGTCGTATGTCAATGTTACCAGTTGTCGCAGTTTACTAGTGCTGCGCTCACGATTGATAAATCTGGCGAACTGTGACAGCCTCCTACCACAGGAGTGGGGACGTCTCCGTTTTCGTGCAGAACGTCGTTTCTTCTATAAAAATGTAAGGCGCGATAGCCTCCGAAGAGATCTAAGGCCGAGCTTCCCTTCCAATTTGCGTCGCGCTCCTCTTGATTTTCCCTGCAAATTGGCCGGACGGGACCTACATGTTTTATGCTGACTCCGAACGGCATCTTCAAGGCAGATGAGTTTTCACTGAGAGCTTTTCATAGCAGAAATACACCCGGAGCGCATGCCAAACACTGCCGAGGGGCGACCCCGCTTAGAAAAATTTTCTTCTAATTGAAAAACCTTATTTATAAAATTTTGATGTTGCTTTGCCCGGGGTGCGAACCCAGGGAATAAGGTCTGGCAGGCGGAGCACGCTACCATCACACCACGGTGGCCGCACGTCGTTTCTTCTATTTGGTTCTATTGGAATATTTTACGAAACAGTAAGTAAGACCAACTTGTCCGCTTGAGCGAAAATATGCAACTCATCTTTATTCATACAAAATGGTAGATATACAGTAGAAAAAGGTTAGAGACAATTCACGATTGAAAAGAAACAGAGGTGCTTTTTAGCGTACTTATATTAATGTTTTTACAACACTCCTCTTCATTAATATATGTATATAATTTATAAATTCTTTAAGTTATTTCATTTCAAGTCCAAGTAATTTTTTACATTTTTTATGATTTACTTTACAAAGGTTTTTGTTAAATACATCCGCTACCATATCTTTAGTGGAACAATATTTCAATTCAATTATTTTATTCTTATAGCATTCTCTTATATAATGGTATCTAACATCTAAATGTTTGCTTCTATTATGGAAAACGGATTTTTAACCAGATTCATTGCGCTAAGATTATCTCCATAAATATCAATAGTATCAAATTTTAACTGTAAATTTATTTCATTAAAAAGTTTTTGTAAATATATAGCTTCTTTTGCCGCTGCTGAAAGGGCCATGTACTCGGCCTCTGTGCGGCTTAGTGCAGCAGATGTTTGCTTTTTGCATTCCCACGAGAACGCTGCACCGGCTAAGAAGAAAACGTAGCCCGTAAACGATTTTCTGTTCGAGGGGTCTCCAACCCAATCTGCGTCCACATAACCTTTGATTGGTTTACTAGTTTTCACGTATTTCAGCTTAACATGGGACGTCGCATGTAGGTACCGTAGTATGTGTTTAGCCGCTGTCATGTGTTCTTTATGAGGATTTGCATTTCTCTGTGACAACTTGCAAACAGAGTGAAGAATATCTGTTCGTGACGAAATTGCTATGTACATTAGAGAACCGATGATAGACTGGTACTCGGTAGTGTTAACGCTTTCACACTTTTCACTGCTGCAGTTTACTTCGTAACTGACTTCTAATGGTGTAGAAACCGGCCGGCATTCACTTATACCAAACTCCTCAAATGTTTTCGTACCCGCTCGATCTCAAGTCCCAAAAAATGATGCACTGGACCTTTATCGATTATCTGAAAAACATTTGCAATAATTTCTTTAGTTTCGTTTAACTCACCAAGGTTCGAACAAGCTATCAGCAAATCGTCGACGTAAACTGCGATAATATTTTTACTAAATTTGGATGCCTTGCTGTATAAGCATGGCTGACTCTCACATGCTTTGTAGCCCATATTTTTTAGAACTGAGTCCAATTTCTCATTCCAGATACCCCCTGATTGTTTGAGGTCATAAATAGATTTTTCAGTTTAAGTACATGCCTCCGGTTGGGCCATATATACGTTTTCATGCAAGTATCCATTGAGGTACGCTGTCGACACATCTATTTGGTGAACGTGAAGTTGATATTCCGCTGCTATCGCCAATACCATCCTTATAGTTGCGTAACGCACGACTGGTGAGTACGTTTCTGTGTAGTTCACACCAAACTTTTGGCTACATCCCTTGGCAACCAACCGAGCTTTGAAACATTCAATTTCACCACATACGTCCTTCTTTAACGAAAATATTCATTTGAAACCAATTACTCTCTGCCCATGTGGAAGATCAGCCACCTCCCACGTATTATTTCGTAACAGCGCCTCGTACGCCTCTTGCATCGCCGTTTTCCATTCACCCACCTCGTTGCTTGACACTGCCTCATATACTTTCATTGGTATATTAACATCTGGTTTTCGTAATAAGCTCACTATATGATTCTGCTTCCTCAGCCTACTCTTTATACCTTCTCTCAAGGTATACCGCTCAATATTTTCAATAAAATATACGTCTCGGCTCAATATTACAATGCGTTTGGTCTTGTCATAAAAACGATATGCTTTTGGGTTTTCCGAGTATCCCACCATTGTATACTCTTGCTACGAAATTTCTTGGTTTGCGGTTTGTCGAGAGCTATGGCAGAAGAACCAAAAATTCTCAAGCTACTAACGTCGGGTTTCTTGTCCATCCAAACTTCTTATGGCGTTGTATTCAACAATGCTTTTGTAGGTGATCGGTTTCTTAAGTAAGCTGCACATGCAATGGCTTATGCCCAAAAACTTTCATCCATAGCTGCACTTATCAACATTGTTCTAGCCATTTCTACCAAAGTTCGATTAAACCGCTCCGCAACGCCGTTTTGTTGCGGAGTGTAGGGGACCGTCAATTGCCTTTTGATTCCATTACATTTAAGAAATTTGTCAAATTCAATATTCACATATTCCGCCCCATTATCGCTTCTTAATGTTTTTAATTTTCGGCCCGTTTGACGCTCAGCCATACTCACGTAAAATTTAAATACATCTAACACCTCGCTTTTACTTTGGATAAAGTAAACGTGAACATATCTACTTCTGTCATCAATCATAGTAACAAAATACTTTGCACCACAAATCGAACATTTGTTTATAGGCCTACACACATCAGTGTGCACTAATTCTAATAACTCTGTTGTTTTTGTTTGAGAACTATCATATGGCTTTGCATGACACTTGCTTTTCATACAAGTTATGCAACTTTATACTTCTGGTGCTGCATCAAATTTTAATCCACGTACTAGTTGTTTATTTTGCAGTTCTCGTAAGCTTTGCAAATTTAGATGTCTGTAGCGTGCGTGCCATTTCATAAGCTCATATTTGCCACTGTTAGAGAAAAATAACTTTTTGCTGGGCATCTCACTCAAAACCAAATTTTTAAATGGAGTCGCTCTGATTAACATTTTACCTTCGTGCATAATAAGGGCAAAATCTTTACGAAAAATTACATTACAACCATTTGCAATAGCTTTTCCAATTGATACGAAATTACATTGCAGCTCGGGTGCATACAATACTTCCTTCAAAATTAATTTGTTTCCAGTCATATTCAACACGATATTTCCACGGCCACTCGACTTTAATGTTTTACCGCCGGCGATCTCAATTACTTCGCTGTGTGACTCAAAGCAATCAAACATAATTCTATGAGCACACATATGAGTCAAAGCTCCACTCCCTAAACACCATGCATATTCACTGATACCATTATTGGCAGCAACAAATGCAGCGAATGAACTTGCTCTTGAGTGATTTTCGCGACTGTTCTTTGCGTGAGTGTTTTCTTTGATTTTCTGGTTACATTGTGCTGCGTAGTGTCCCTTTATTCCGCATTTGTAACACCTAACGTTATTGGTTCTCATATCCCTCTTTGACCCGCTGTTACTTTTCCTATTGATATTTTTGTCTTCGCCACGTGCTACAAAAGCTTGAGTTTGAGCACTCTCAAAGTTCTGCTCATTGTTCTTACGTCGAGAAAATTCTTCCACGAGTTTAATTTTCAAAACTTTAAAGCTTGAAAACTGGTCAAGCGATTCCAGCGCTACAACAAAGTTTTCGTACGAACTTGGTAGGCTGGCCAAGAGCATTATTGAACATAGCTCCTCTTGGAATGTGATACCGTTTTCCGACAATTTATCAGCTACATCGCTAAAATTCATTATATGCTGTTGAATGCTGTCACCTTCCTTCATGCGGAGATTTAATAATTTTTTGAATAATGTTACTTTCCGCACAGGACTTATTGGTTTGTGTATTTCTTTCAACATTTTCCAAAATTCATTAGCAGTAGTACATTTCTTCACAATGTTAATTTGCGAAGCACTTACGGACAATATTAACACTGACATTGCTTTGTCATTTTTGCTGTTCCATTCCGCAAACCCTCGTTGGATTCTGGTTTCACAAACTCACCAGATGTTACCATCCACAGCTCTTGATGGATCAAGACACTGCGAATCAGCACGCATCACGTATCATAATTGCTTCCATACAATTCATTTCTCGAATAATAAAATTATCAAATCAAATTATATAAACATTTAATATGGGTAACGACTGGGCCCATAACCTATTGGAATATTTTACGAAACAGTAAGTAAGACCAACTTGTCCGCTTGAGCGAAAATATCCAACTCATCTTTATTCATACAAAATGGTAGATATGCAGTAGAAAAAGGTTAGAGACAATTCACGATAGAAACGAAACAGCGGTGCTTTTCAGCGTACTTATAATAATATTTTTACAACAGGTTCGTCATCAGATGTTGATGATTTCTAAATTTTTGGGATCAAATAGATTATATTGCACTGAGTGGTGGGTGATAAATGCGAGACCGCCTCCATTTCCGCTCTCGCGATCTTTCATTATTGGGGTAAGTGACGGTTGACTATGCCTATGTTGAGGGAGGCCAGGACGCAAGTGCTGTTGTGGTCTTGGGACTGGATGATCATTGGAGTGAGCATGGGTGAGCGTTGGAGTATCCGGTGTAGTTGGGATTGCGGCCTGGCAGCATGGCGCGCCGTCGGGGGTTGCCGTCGCTGAGACCAGAACATCAAGGAAAGTAGCACCGTCGAAGGCAGGATTAAGATTGGTAGGGATTAAGGGTTTGTTTCCCTTACCTACTCGAATGCTGGTGCCCGAAAGAGAGGGAGAAGAAGACGGAGGCAGGGGCTGATGCTCGGCATTGCTACCTACTCAACGGAGATTGTTGTTATGAGTAGGGGCGGTCGTATAGGATGGTGGCGCCGTGGGGCGCGAACAGACTACGGGACGCCCTTGGACGTGAATAGCAAGGAGCCACTAATGTTTTGCAAAAGTTACGAGGACGGCGGGTCTTGGAGTCTAGCCCAGAACATCCTGTCCCATGCAACCATCCCTTAAACGTAACATACTGACAAGAGTGTGACCGTCCTAAAAAGATTATTTTCCGGCAAACGCAGCAAAATGATTTTACTGGACCGGGATCAGGTACAAGTCCCAGAGACATTAGAGACATTGTTGAAAGCCCCTGTAATATCTTAGAAGACTCCTTAGGCAAGACACTAATATTCCCGGGCTTTCCCCATATTTATAACCACCCTATGCAGTACAACATCTACCGGCTTGCCTTTTATGTATGCATGTTGTGTTGTGAATAGCAGCTTTTTTATAAACTTTGGACTTTATGTAGACATCTATCAGCCTCTCAAAAGTTTTGAGCAAAAGTGATGTTAAGCTAATGGACCTATGGTCTTTGGAAAACATATAACTGATCTTCTCCATACTTGTTAGAAAACTACAACAGCAGTTCTCCAAGAGCGACGTACATGATTCAGTCTTATGCACCCACCGAAAATTATTTTAAGGCATCCCACGACTATTCCACTTAAAATTTGTTGCAGGGCTGAAAGTGTACCATGTGGGCCAGGCGACTTAAGCTTGGAGAAATTCTTCACCGCCCCTTGTTTTGGTATCGGTTTCCCGATTTGAAATGTGTGTAGAAAAGCACCTCAAGGGACTCCTCACTATTCCTTGAAAATTCCTCGTTCTCTTTCTTTATTTGTCCCTGAACTATGTTTCGTAGCAAGGACTTTCCTTAGCCGCATTGTTTCGCTGGAGCATTGAATGTCCCCACAGAATTTTTTCATTTCGTCCTGGGAATTTCACGCTTGTAGATCCTCAGTAGACCCTTATACTCATCCCGGTACACTTCGCTTTTTGCGGCCTTTGCCAGCTAAACCATTTTTTTACCTTTCCTCTAAGAAGACTCAGCATATTGCTCCACCATGGCGGAAGGGCACAGTATGAGCCATATAGCAGCAAGCCAGGATAAATGGCTGCTTATTCTTCAATGGCCACCACTGCGACGTCCTAAGCAGTGAAATAAGGCAGCATATATGAAAGCAACAGTTTCCTTACCATGGCTGCAGCTATTACCCTTTCTTCCATTTGCGCGGAGTAAACGCCAAATCTGCGCGAGCTGAGCCCAGAAACCTTTCCTCGCGATGCGAGCCATAGCTCCTGGATAGACGCCACCTCGAACATATCCGCTACCGGGCCACCTCGGCAAGTAACGATGGCCTTACCACAGTAAGAAGCGCTGCTGTAACGGATGGCTTTTCCGCATACTTTATATTAGTCTTCCGACCCAACCTTATCGTGTAGGTAGCCAACGTGAACGCAGTGAAGAATCAACGAGCTCCGTGATGGAACGGGAGGTGAATTCAAACGGATAAGTAGAATGGAGAAGAGTATGGACCCGAGGGAAGAAGAGATATTTCTCGAAGCACCGTACAGCATTAAGAAATGCCCATCGTTTGGGAGCAGTGGTTGACCCAGCAGACTTGGAGGGTGATCGGTTGGGAAGGACAAAGGCAGTTAAAGAATCTTGCTATGAGAAACCATCGGTACTGCACCCGTCGGATGAGGAGGAAGCTTCGAGCGAAAGCGACAAGCCTGCTTTCAAGAGGCATAAAGGACCCAATCCCAAGACTGCGAATTAGGCATAGACAAGACAAGTGGGTCTGAAGCTATGAGACATTTGGTCCCATAGCGGGGTACCAAATATCTCAAAGCGGTGAAACTCGAAAGCAGCCAAAGGGAGGTAGCGCTAACACTCCGGCGGATAAGTGATGTGATAAAGCAGTAAACGGATCGTACCAATCCTTTCGGAAAGATGTATCCTGAAAAGTGGAAATTTTTAGAAAGGGAGCTTGATAGAGCGCATATCCCCACGATATCAAGGCAAAGTATTGATACCACGCGTGATGAGATTGGACGATATGCTGCGATATTATGGGAGGGTACCTAGTATATCCCAGTCTACGCAGGAGGATCAACACTACATCTTTTTTAAATGAAGAAGCAGGCAGAACATATGTTGAACGCGCAGCTTGGGAAAATGTCCTGGGAACAGCCGAAATTTATCTGCATCGTGGGAAAAAGTTCTAAGGAAAACAAACCCCTTTGAAGCAGGTGATGCTGAAAAGGACTTCGAAAGACTTAATAAAACGCACAACAGTAGGATACGAACTTAAGGATGAAGGTGGTAGAGGGTGACAAACAGCCAAATGAGAAACATTGAGGTGAAAGGTTTCTGTGATCAGGGCGCGTTGATTTGGCGTTTACAACGTATAATCGGAATAAAGGGTACATGCTGCAATCATGTTAAGGAACTAGCTGTACTCGTATATGCTGCTTAGTTACACCGTCGTGGCCGTCGAGCAGAAGAATATGGAGGCATTTATCCTGGCATCCTGCTATATGGGTCATACTGTGGAAGCACCGCCGCTGGAGTTGAATAGGAAGGGCTCGAAAGGTTGTTCGGATGAAAATGCGCACCACACTGCGTGGGGAAGAGGCGATACAAATAACATAAGCAGATAGCAAAAGGGGTAGAGTCCTACATAAGTTGGTCCGATATCCAGCAATATTCTTGATTGCACATTTAACTCTGAACGTGATATATCAGTTATGAATGGAAGGTCCTTGATAGGTCATCCTTATATCTGCTTCAGCATCCCCCAGAAGGGAGGAAACAAAGAAGCTGCCACTATAAAACAATTAAGGGAATCCAGTAACTTCTTATCAAACAAGCTTATGACTGCGTAAAACAGTCATTTTCCCTTAAGAGGATACAGAAAAAATCAAAGTCGCCATGTTAGAGCAAGGAATAGAGTTTTCTTAGTTTGCAGGTAAAATAAATGTTTGAAGTGGCAAAGCTCGTGAGGAGCGAACCATTCCGGGACGAATATATGGATCTGTTGCGGATCTACAAGCGTGAAATCTCCAGGGCGAAGTAAGCCCCGTGGAAAATTTTCTGGGATGATATCGAGTGCCTCGTCGAAACAGAAGGAATGAGGAAATACCTAGTTAAGGGAATATTAGTACAGGGATTAATAAAATACAGAACTAGGAATGGCACGTAGTAGAAAAAAGTTCCTTGAGGAGATTTTTGACACACCTTCCCAACGGAAATCATAAGGAAGAGCAAGCAAACAGTTAAAGCAATCACACTTTGATCACGGGGCGACCGCTTCCAAAATCGAACTTTTTCTAAGTTTAGCTCACCAGGTCCAGACTGCATATTCCCTTCCATGCTACAAATTGAGAGAAGAGCGATCATTGAATAATTTAAGACTATATTCGATGGGAATGAAGGGAATTAGAATCGTGTACCTAACTCTTTGTGAACTGCTGGTATAGTTTTCCTACCAAAGGCAAGGAAGATGTATGCCAAAGGCTACAGACCCATTATCGTATCATCATTTCTGCTCAAATCTTTGAGATGCTGATATATGTGTATTTAAAGTGGAACACTTTTTCAACAACATACTCGTATAATGCGTACAGCATAGGCAAGTCCGTAGACACGGCACTGCATATGGTGGCTATAAACATGAAGAAATAATGGTATATAACAAGTACGTATTGAGTCTTTTTAGGTATTGCAGGGATTTTCAACAGTGTCCAAAAACAAGTGATCATATTGGGTCTTAATTACATTGAAGTACATCCAGTCCTCACCAGAGGGTATGAGGCCACAAAATCAATGGACTGGAGCACGGTGCAGGGCGGGGTATTATCATTACTGCAGTAGACGATGGTTATTAACCAGCTGCTCAACCAGTTCTATGTCGCAGGCAGATGAAGTGCCTTCCAACAATTGTTGGTGGATCGAGCGCTTTCCTATACACCTGAGGTCGTGTTTAACACCAACGCTGAGATGACGGATATGGATTTTCTGGCTAGGTTAGGTTAGGTTGCAAGGGCTGAGCTGGACACTATGGAAACAGCTCACTACTTAGGCCACCAATGGGCAGATTGTAATAACCTACCCTACCTGCGGGTCAAACCGCCTCGTGGAAATTATAAATTTTGCTAGAGCATTTACTTCATAGCTAGAGACCTCAGCGAGGTCATGTAGAAAATGTTTACCAAGGATGGCCTACCTACGCCTACTAAGCGCTGGACAATGACAGAGAAGGTGCTGGACACTCTCTTCATCTTCTGTATATCTGCAGCTGCGACAATAGTCGAAGGTCGTTGCCCCCATTCTAGCACCATGCGTGCCTATTAAATAATGCCCTGTTAGAACCCTTATCAGGACCGATAGAACTGATTTGTTTAAAATCAGAAGCGCTCCTGTACGGCCCTTGTCATATGAGGGCCAGGATTGCCTGAATGTCTCACACGATGACATGGCTGACCATAGTCCATTTGCAATTCTTATAGTGCTTGTGTTCACACGAAGCCTGAAAGTGGTCATGGGTATACCTACCGAATCATTTGCCGGTCGGTGGTGCTTCTTCTGGCCAGCTCGTCTGCATTGCAGCTGCCTTGAATATCCCTGTGCCCAGGTACCCATATAAGGCTGATACTGAACTGCTGAGCCATCTCGTTAAGAGATCTGCGGCATTCAATGACCGACTTTGAGTTGTCGACGAATGAGTCCAGGGCCTTTAATGCGGCCTGGCTGTCTGAGAAAATAAACACCCGTTTACCGTCCTTAGGCATAGACCCGAGATGGTTCACAGCCCTGTGTATTGCCAGCATTTCCGCTTGGTAAACACTACAGTGATCTGGTAGGCGGAAAGAGACCTCTAGACCCAGACCCGGCGAAAAGAGGCCTGCTCCCATCTTCCCGTCGATCTTAGAACCATCCGTGAATATGTTGATGGCACCCGGTACCGTATGTTGTCTGGTATTCCAGTCCTGTCGCGATGGTATATATATACTATAGTTTTTAACGAAGATGTTCTTTGGCGTGCAGTAGTCAGTGCGCACCGGTATTGGGACTGGGGCGTTCGTGCCCAGGATTGCTGCGTATCCACTATATCCATTTGGCCAGAGACCTGTTTCCCTTATGCGTAGATCGGCGATGACCGCTATTTCCCTCGCCACCAGGTCAAGAGGTGGAAGGTATAGCATTGTGTTGAGTGGATGGAGTGGAGCCGAGAGCCCCGGTGATGCAGATCTCCGAACTCCCTTGAACCTTTTGAAGCATTTTGAGATAGGTAGTTTTAGCTAGTGCAGGCCACCAGACCAAGGATAGGATAGGATAGGATAGGTTAGGTGGTAGCTGCCCTGATAAGGATAGCTCACTTGGACAACACGAAGGTCCGTTGTGACACCACATACACCAAAAATAACGGTGACCTAGATCCAGCTACTTAGAGAATCGTTGGGTAGCAACGATAAAGCTCCGAATGATACCGATCTCAACTTTGGATATATCCTCGGAAGATCCAAGTGAGTCGCGACCGAAGTACTTTCGCCTAATTCTGGCAAAAGCTGGACAATCAAGCATAAAGTGATTTGGTGATTCCACCTCATCATCCTCCATACAGCTGCAGCAGGATGGAGTTTCCAGTATATTGAGACGTACCGCATGGATACCCATGGGACAGTGCCCTGTCAAAACCCCAATGACCATTGATAGGTGAGCCTTAGTGAACCCAATTATTTCAGCAGACCTCCTGCCATCCACTTTCGGCCAGAAAGATCTTGCTACCCTGCAAGACGTGGTATCCGCCCAACGTTTGCTGAGCTGATTCGAGGCCCAGCTATGGAGGAGCAATCCACAGGTGGCCAGCGGGATCCCGAAGTCCCTACAGCCATCTTCATCCGGTTCAGTTGTACCGATGCGGGCTAAGAGATCCGCTTGACAGTTACCCGGGATATCACTATGGCCCGGGACCCAGATAATCTTAATTGTAAAATAATTCGATGCAATCGCAAGCGAGGTCAGGCACTCCCAGACCACCCTCGATCGCACTGTAGTTGAGCTCAAGGCCTTGATAGCCGATTGGCTATCAGAGTAGATGTTAAATTCCCTAACCGTGGTAGCACTGGATAGCATTCCATCCACCGCATCCTTAATCGCAGCAATTTCCGCTTGGAATACACTGCAGTGATCAGCCAATTTAAACTTGCGGCTTAAATTTAGCTCTTGACAAAAGACCCCCCCACCAACTTTCCATCCAGCTTTGACCCATCCGTGAACAAGTTAACCGGTCCCATGCCCCAGATAATTCCTCTTCCCCAATCCTCTCTCTCTGGAATAACTGGGGTGAAGGTTGTATAGGGAGCTGTTATCGGCATACAGTAGTCCGTTCTGCCCGGGATGAAGTCGAAACTGGTAAGAAGGCTAGAGTGTCCGCGGTCAGAAAGTCTATATCCCATATCACGAAGCCTGACCAACGACCTTTCCGCGGCCGCCTTTCCCGCAATATCTACTGGGTATATGTTCAGCATGACGTTCAGTGCCAAGGTAGGCGTTGTTCTGAGAGCGCCACTGATACCGATCAGCGCCGTCCGTTGCACTGACACTAACATTTTGGAGGTGCTCGCCGTGTCCAGTGCTTTCCACCAGACCAGCACCCCATATAGCAGAATCGGTTTGACCACCATCTCATAAAGCCAGTGTACTATTCTTGGCGAGAGTCCCCATCTCTTTCCGATAGCTCCTCTGCAGCAGTACAAGGCAATGGCGGCCTTCCTGGCCCGATCTTCCACATTGGGTCTCCAGGACAGTTTCTTGTCCAAAACAATCCCCAAATATTTAACCCTATCAGAAAGTACCAACCGTACCCCTCCAATCGAGGGAGTTCTGAAATCGGGCACCTTATATCTTCTTGTGAAAAGGACCAATTCCGTTTTTCCCGGGTTGACCGCCAACCCACATGATTCAGCCCACCTAGCCACAGTATCCAGGTAGCCCTGAAGAACATCGCGCAGGGCGCCCAGAAATTTGCCTCTGACTAGGATAGCGAGGTCATCTGCATAGGCAACCACCCGACAACCATTGGCTTCCAGCTCCACAAGAAGCTCGTTGACTACCACAACCCAGAGGAGAGGAGATAGGACACCCCCCTGTGGCGTGCCCCTGCACACCTTCCTCTTAATTATGGCCCCTCCCCACTCCGCTGCGACAATTCTGCCGCATAGAAGTTTGCTAATAAATTCAACCAGAGCCGCCTCGACTCCTAAACCCATCAGAGCTCTTTCGATTGACCCCGGTAAGACATTGTTAAAAGCTCCCTCGATGTCTAGAAAGGCACCCAGAGCATACTCTTTGTGTTCTAGGGACCCCTCTATTTGCTTTACAATCGAATGGAGAGCCGTTTCCGTCGATCTGCCCTTGCAGTACGCATGTTGTGAAGCCGACAGTAACCCCCGAGGTATCCTTTCCCGTAGGTACAGGTCAATCAACCGCTCAAACGTCTTAAGAAGAAACGACGAGAGACTGATTGGCCTGAAATCCTTAGGTGATACATGAGAGCTTCTGCCGGCCTTCGGAATGAAAATAACCCTAACCGTGTGCCAAGACTTCGGGATATAGTTAAGCCTGAGGCAGTTAGTATATATGGTGGCCAACCAGCGGCAGGAAATCCCCAAAGACCTTTGAAGCTGCGCAGGAATGATTCCATCCGGGCCCGGAGACTTATAGGGCTTGAACGACCCTATAGCCCAGGTTATCTGACTTTCCCGTATTGGAATGGCAGGCACTTCTGCATGGCCAACGACCGCCGACCATGCAGGCGAAGATCCCTGCGCAACTGGGACATCGGGAAAATGATTTTCCAGTAAAAGCCTTAGGGACTCCTCGCTACTCATCGACCAGTCCCCACCATCATCTCTCAGATACCCCAGAGGAGCGGGGTTCCTAGAGAGTATTTTTCTAAATCTCGCGGATTCATTGCAGCCTTCTACGTTTTCGCAGAAGCTTCGCCATGCATCTCGCTTGGCTATCCTTATTTCATATTTATAAATCCCCAGACTCACCTTATAGAGCTCCCAGTCCGAGGGTAATTTACTCCTCCTGGCTCTGTTGAAGAGCCGCCGACTGGACGCTCTTAGGTCGTCAAGAGAATCCGACCACCAGGGCGGCTTGCCCTTCCCCCTGTAAGTTTTCAATGGGCAGGACAGCTGAAAGGCGCTATTGCTTGCCGAGGTGAAGTTTTCCACCAGAACGTCTATCTCAGATTCGGACAGGCCCGAACTAATGATACGCACCGCAGGCAGTAGCTCTCCCAGCTTCCTACAATACAAGTCCCAGTTAGTACTTTTAGGGTTCCTAAAAGATATTTTACCGGGACGTTCTTCGTTCACTGAGAACTGAATATATCGGTGATCAGAGAAGGAGTGCTCGTTGAGAACCCTCCATCCAGATATCCGACCTTCCAGTTCTTTACTAACCAGGGTGAGGTCCAGGACCTCCTCCCTTAACGCAGTAATAAAAGTTGGGTCATTCCCCCTATTACATATACAAAGTCCCTCATCTACAATAAAAGTAAATAAAGACTCACCTCTAGTGTTGGTATCCGAGCTGGCCCAAATGCTATGATGGGCATTTGCATCGGCACCGATGATCACGCCAACACCTCTCCGCCTTGCTTCAGCGGTGATTTCACCCAGTATCGCAGGTGGTGGTCCCACTACGTCCCCGTGGGGCATGTACGCTGAGACCACCCACATTTCATTACTTCCTCGCTCGAGGCAGACCGTGGTTACCTCAGCATTGCTGAAATTAGAGAGAACAAAAGCTTTAATCTCTTTTTTAACAAGCACACAGGATCTAGGCCTACTTGCCTCCCCATGCACCAAGGTGTTGAATTTTCCAGTCCTTAATCCAGAAATCTTACTGCCGTTACTACTCAGCCACGGGTCCTGGACAAGGACTATATCCACTCCGCCTTTTTCAAGGCAGAGCAACAAATTTGTGGAAGCCGCCTTAGAGTGCTGAAGATTGATTTGACGGATTTCCATCAAAAGCGCTCTTCTTCCGTACCCCATTCTTGGCGGATTCGTATTAGTATTGTCCATTCTAAAAAAGTCCCCCCTCAAGGCCGCTATCCGGAGCCGATTGTGTAGTCGCCCTTTAACGATCTCGTGGTTATCTATGCTACGCAGGGAGGCCACGCGAGGGTTGACGCATTACCTTATGAGTAATGCGTTCAGAGCCAGACCGGACGCGAAGCGGGAAAATCTTCAACCGCACCTACACCACCAACTTAACGGCGACGGAGCCGGAACGTATCTTGAGGCCCGCCACGGTTTTAACGGGACGTGGGCAGGTGCAGCATTAGCCTACCAGCCATTTTGGTAGGGTTTCACCCCGACCTACTAAAGTGGCAGAATACCGCACCTACCAGACCAAGGCACCATAAAGAAAAATCGGGCGCGCAATGGCTGTATAAATCCATGAGGCCACCTTAGGGGAGAATCTCCATTAGGTGCCAATTGCCCTCTTGCAGGTGAAGAGCGCTGCTACTGCCTTCTTGCATCTCTCCACTATATGTTCACTCCATAATAGCTTCCTACCTCGTGAAGAGGACAAGCTCGGTTTTATCCGGGTTGACTTCCAAACCTGTCGCTGTGTCCCAGTGCGCAATTTTGGATAGTGCCCCTTCCATTAGGTTGCAAAGAGTTTGCGGAAATTTCCCCCGCATGGTAAGGCCGATTTCATCTGCATACGCGATCACTTGGTGACCTTCTGATTCCATGAGGCGTAGTAGTTGGTTGACGGTAACCACTCAAAGTAGCGGAGAGAGAATACCTCCCTGCGGAGTGCCTCTGCCGACCGGTCTGCGGATCACGAATCCACCTAGCTCAGTTTTAATCTGCCTACGCGTAAGCAGATTGTATATAAACTCCACCAGGCATGCGTCCACCCCCAGATCGGTCAGCGCCGAGGTAATGGCTTCCGGGAGAACGTTGTTGAAGGCACCCGCTATATCTAGAAATGCCACCAATGTGTATTCCTTGAGATCTAGTGACCTTTCGATAACGGATACAAGTGAGTGCAAGGCCGTGTCAGTTGACCTGCCCTTAGTATAGGCATGTTGAGCTTGCGAAAGAAGCGACGGCTCAATCCCCTTCCTGATGTAGTCCTCTAGGAGTCTTTCGAGTGCTTTAAGCAGAAAAGAAGATAAGATTATAGGCCTATAATCATTTGGTTTAGAGTGGGAGGGTTTCCCTGCCTTGCGGATAAAGACCACGTTGACTTCCCTCCACGATACTGGTACGTAATTGAGCCGAAGACAACCTATAAAAATCCCTTTTATCCAGGGCCTTATAAGTTCGGCAGTATACTGTAGCTGAGCCGGAAAAATTCCATCCGGCCCCGGCGATTTATAGGGCTTTAAGGTCTTTAAAGCGCAATCTATCCTTTTATCATCTTACAATACTTGAAAACACGCCCGCACTTGCTGGGAAGTATGTATCCATTAGCAAGTTTATGGTTTCAGCACTGGAGTCCGTCCAGTGCACATCCGGCTTTTGGACGTAACTCAGTTGAGTTGGAGATTTCGATAGCACCTTACTTGACCGGCAGGCCGCGGACAATCCTGCCGCAGAAATCCCTCCAGGAGGATCGCTTTCAATTTCGTATTGCTTTTTTATATATATTTATTTTCGCTTTATAAGCAGCCCATTGGGATTCATGTCCATCATGCTTTGCTTTGTTAAAGGCCGCCCTACATGACTTCCTAAGCTTATCAAGATCGGACGACCACCATGGTGGTTTGTGAGTTTCCAAAACCTTTTTAGTTGGGCAAACCCTATATAAAGCATTCCTAAATTTTCGACTGAAATTATTTACAAACACGTCTAGCTCCTCCTCGCTTTCTGGGGCTTGCACCTCTTCAGATAGCTTTTTACCTATTATGTTCTTATAGTAGCCCCAGTTCGTTCTTCTAATATTTCGTATGTACTTAGGACTTGTGTGCGCCTGTGATATAGAAAAGCTTATATATATATGGTCAGAAAAGGAGTGCTCCTTTAGAACTCTCCATGAAACGATCAGGTCACTGAAAGAGTCTGTGTCCAGGGTTATGTCAATGACCTCTTCGCGGTTCCTGGTAACGAAATTGGGGTCATTTCCCCTATTACATATACTTAGATTAGTGCCTAAAAGATAGTTAAATAAAGACTCACCTGGGTCATTTGTATCACTGCTGCCCCAATTTTCTAGCTAAGATCAAAATATCAAGAAAACATTCTAGACTGGAAGTTGTCGTGAGAGCTCAATGTAGAGGAGCTAGTGAAGAAGGTCTCCACGGCAGTTTATATACGTAAAATAATGCTGGCATGTATGTTAGTTCTATCGCCCTCTCTCTCTCATTGCACATTTATATCGATTCTAAAGCCTGTTTTATATTATGGAGTCTACCTAGTTCCCCATCTGTGCTGCGACGGGTGTCTTAAAGCCTAAACTGAGGTGTAAAGTTGGAGCAAGGGGGCGCAAATGGCAGACGATGCGGTAAGCTTGTGAACAAATGGTTTCAAAGCAATGGAAGAAGTGCGGTGTGCGGTATACTACTCTGATGCGAAAAAAACAGGTCCTACAGGCTGCCACGGTAGTATTTTTCATTGGCAAATACTGGAGGAAACTTCTACCGTACGGGAGGCTATTTCATTTGTTTGGAGTGACACATCTAACAAATCAGAAGCAGAAGCATAGATTCTAGAATGCTTATAGTAATTGCCAAGAGGACGGAGTTATTTGATGATGCATGACCTGGTTTCTGATAAGGGTATATAGGGGTGATAGGGGTTTTAAATTTGGTTGTTGCGAAAACTTCTGGTAACACTATGGACTACCAGTTCAATCTAACCTGTCCTATTTTGCACGTTCATGCAAACATAGGTTACAATATGTTTAATTACATCTATGCATATTTAAGAACAGAATACTTCAGAGGTTTTTATATTGAAAGTATCGTCAAAGAAAAGTTAGCACAGATTAGTTAAAATTTCTAACTTTGAGTACTAAACTAGGAATTGAAAACTTTCAATACATCGAGTCAAAATTCAGTAGGACATGACTCTTTAAGAAATTAAGTAAAGTACAGGCCATTAAACATAAACATATATACAGTTATCGATACCCATTAGCCTATGTGTTAATTTTTTTCCTTTTATCTCTTTCAGATCATTTTACCGGTTGTGCCCCTTCTTATCATTTGACTGGGTTAACTTTAAACTCTGCGGATTATTTACACCCACGTGCTGGTACTTCTCTCAGTGAGCTTCATCCTCCAGCTGCGGTTGTCGCAACCTCTCTTACAAATACTGATTTCCATTTCACGGTGGACGGTTCATGTATCAGCAGTCCGCGAACAGGAAGTATGCGTACAAGTATTAGTCGAAAACGTGCTCTTTCTTCTTCGCCCTACTCAGATTCCTTCGACATAAATTCAATGATTAGATTTTCTCCAAATTCACTTGCGACTCTAATGAATGGATCTCGATCCAGCAGCGCAGCTAGTGGTACCTATGGTCATTTGTCAGCGGGTACAGTAAGTCCGATACCGCACCTGCAACAAATACAAGCACATTTACTGCGTTCTAGTTCAGGCCTATTACATTCTCTACCTCACCATCAAACAGCATCAAATGGAATGTTCGCCATGGGGCAATTGCATTCTCTGCAACCGGTTACAGCAGCTGCTATATCGTCAACGGCCACCAACAAAGGCTCAAACAATACTGCCAAAATTCAACAAGCTAATGGGGACGTATCCACACAGGCTGAAAAATTATCGAAAAGAAAAATGGTAAGCACGAATGTTTAACATCTCCTTTATTGTATTATAATCTTTTAGGAATTAAATAAAAAATAAATGCAAATGCGTCATACTTCTTTTAATTTTTAGCACAAATTGGCCGGAAGCAACCTGCATGTTTATAACATAGAAAATTCTTAATTGATAAAAATGTATAGCTCTTATTTACAGGTAAAATATGCATAACCCCAACTCAAAGCGGTTGTTGGTTGTTCTATTGCTGAGCGAATCCAATTTACAACAAGTAAGGACGGGACTGTCAATAATCTTATCTCGTTCGTAATCTCCAAATAATCGGATGTATAAGATAAGAAATATATAGTGAACAGATGTACATACCTAAACGATTTTTATGATAAATATAAAATAAACAAGTAAGGACGGGACTGTCTTCGGCTGTGCCGAAGACTTCATACCTTTCATGAATGGGGCTGAACAATAATCTTATCCCGTTCGTAATCTCCAAATAATCGGATGTATAAGATAAGAAATATATAGTGAACAAATACCTAAACGATTTTTAAGATAAATATAAAATAAACATGTAAGGAAGGCTAAGTTCGGGTGTAACCGATACTCAGCTGAGAGCTTTGGAGACAAAATAAGGGAAAATCACCATTTAGCAAAATTAACCTAGGGTAACCCTGGAATGTGTTTGTATGACATGGGTTTCAAATGGAAGGTATTAAAGAGTATTTTAAAAGGGAGTGGGCCATAGTTCTATAGGTGGACGCCATTTCAGGATATCGCCATAAGGGTAGACCAGGGGTGACTCTAGAATATGTGTTGTACGATATGGGTATCAAATGAAAGGTGTTAATGAGTATTTTAAAAGGGAGTGGGCCTTTTCGCTATATCGCCATAAATGTGACCCAGGGGTGAGTCTAGAATGTGTTTGTACGATACGGGTATCAAATGAAAGGTGCTAGTATTATTTAAAACGTAGTTGGCCTTAGTTCTTTTAAAAGGGAGTGGGCCTTAGTGCTATAGGGCCTTTTCGAGATATCGCCGTAAAGGTGGACCAGGGGTGACTCTAGAATGTGTTTGTACGATATGGGTATCAAATGAAAGGTGTTTATGAGTATTTTAAAAGGGAGTGGGCCTTAGTTCTATAGGTGGACGCCTTTTCGAGATATCGCCATAAAGGTGGACCAGGGGTGACTCTAGAATGTGTTTGTACGATATGGGTATCAAATGAAAGGTGTTAATGATTATTTAAAACGCAGTTGGCCTTAGTTCTATAGGTGGACGCCTTTTTGAGACATCGCCATAAGGGTGGACCAGGGGTGACTCTAGAATGTGTTAGTACGATATGGGTATAAAATTAAAGGTGTTGATGAGGGTTTTAAAAGGGAGTGGCCGTTAGTTTTATATGTGAAGGCGTGATCGAGACATCGACCAAAATGTGGACCAGGGTGACCCAGAACATCATCTGTCGGGTACCGCTAATTTATTTATAAATGTATTCTAGACGAATTAAATGAGAAAGGGCGGAGCCACGCCCATTTTGAAAATTTCTTTTAGTTTTGTATTTTGTTGCACCATATCATTACTGGAGGTAAATATTGACATAGTTTACTTATATACTGTAAAGATATTCAATTTTTTGTTAAAATTTGACTTTAAAAAAAGTGGGCGTGTTCGTAATCCGATTTTTCTAATTTTTCTTTAGCACACATATAGTAATAGGAGTAACGTTCCTGCAAATTTCATCATATCTTCAACAACTGCCAAAATACAGCTTGCAAGACTTTGAAATTACCTTCTTTTAAAAGTGGGCGGTGCCACGCCTCTTGTCCAAAATTTTACCAATTTTCTATTCTATGTCATAAGGTCAACCCACCTACCAAGTTTCATCGCTTTAGCCGTTTTTGGTAATGCATTATCGAACTTTTTCAGTTTTTCGAAATTTTCGATATCGAAAAAGTGGGCGTGGTTATGGTCCGATATAGTTCATTTTAAATAGCAATCTGATATGGGTGCCCAGGAACCTACATACCAAATTTTATCAAGATACCTCAAAATCTACTCAAGTTATCGTGTTTACAGACGGACGAACGGACGGAAGGACGGACATGGCTAAATGAATTTAATTTTTCGCCCAGATCATTTTGATATATAGAAGTCTATATCTATCTCGATTAGTTTATGCCGTTACGGATTACCGTTATGCGAACAAAGTTAATATACTCTGTAAGCTCTGCTCAGCTGAGTATAAAAATAGGTAGGTACTTTGTGTGAGGATGCAGTTTCAGGTTTTTTGTGGTCTGCATGTAAACGCTATGACTATGAATCATGTATTTCAACAATATATGACGTAAACGTAACTATTTGATGAAATTTGTTGAAATTTGAAGCTTCTAGCCATAAAAAGGGGCAAAAATTACAGTTTATATGGGGTACATAATATATATACCACCGCTCTCTATGAGAAATTGGTGAAATTTTAAGGTTCTAGCTGTTAAAATGGAACAGAAACTGCGCAAAGTTTCTTATCTGAACAATCGGTTGTATGAGATATATACTATATATACCACCGGTCTCTATGATTTTTTCAGACAACAATATATGCTATACACGTAAGCATTTGGTGAAATTTGAACATATCTAAACGATTTTTAAAATAAATATAAAATAAACAAGTAAGGAAGGCTAAGTTCGTGTGTAACCATTACATACTCAGCTGAGAGCTGTGGAGATAAAATAAGGGAAAATCACCATGTAGGAAAATGAACCTATGGTAACCCTGGAATGTGTTTTTATGACATGGAAGTTGTTAAAAAGTATTTTAGAAGGGAGTGGGCCATAGTTCTTTTCAAGATATCGCCATAAAGGTGGGCCAGGGGTGACTCTAGAATGTGTTTGTACGATATGGGTATCAAATGAAAGATGTTAATGAGTATTTTAAAAGGGCGTGGGCTTAGTTCTATAGGTGGACGCCATTTAGGGATATCGCCATAAAAGTGGACCAGGGCTGACTCTAGAATTTGTTTGTACGATATAGGTATCAAATGAAAGGTGTTAATGAGTATTTTAAAAGGGCGTGGGCTAAGTTCTATAGGTGGACGTCTTTTCGAGATATCGCCATAAAGGTGGACCAGGGGTGACTCTAGAATTTGTTTGTACGATATAGGTATCAAATTAAAGGTGTTAATGAGAATTTTAAAAGGGCGTGGGCTTAGTTCTATAGGTGGACGCCTTTTCGAGATATCGCCATAAAGGTGGACCAGGGGTGACTCTATAATATGTTTGTATGATATGAGTATCAAATTAAAGGCACCAATTAGGGTTTTAAAAGGGTTTAGTTGTATATGTGAAGGCGTTTTCGACATATTGACCAAAATGTGGACCAGGGTGACCCAGAACAACATTTCGAGATATCGCCATAAAGGTGGGCCAGGGGTGACTCTAGAATGTGTTTGTACGATACGGGTATCAAATGAAAGATGTTAATGAGTATTTTAAAAGGGCGTGGGCTTAGTTCTATAGGTGGACGCCATTTAGGGATATCGCCATAAAAGTGGACCAGGGCTGACTCTAGATATAGGTATCAAATGAAAGGTGTTAATGAGTATTTTAAAAGGGCGTGGGCATTAGTTCCATGGGTGGACGACTTTTCGAGATATCGCATTAAAGGTGGACCAGGGCTAACTCTAGAATTTTTTTGTACGATATAGGTATCAAACGAAAGGTGTTAATGAGAATTTTAAAAGGGCGTGGGCATAGTTCTATAGGTGGACGCCTTTTCGAGATATCGCCATAAAGGTGGACCAGGGGTGACTCTATAATGTGTTTGTATGATATGAGTATCAAATTAAAGGCACCAATTAGGGTTTTAAAAGGGAGTGCCCCTTAGTTGTATATGTGAAGGCGTTTTCGAGATATTGACCAAAATGTGGACCAGGGTGACCCAGAACATCATCTGTCGGGTACCGCTAATTTATTTATATATGTAATACCACGAACAGTGTTCCTGCAAAGATTCCAAGGGCTTTTGATTTCGACCAGCCGAACTTTTTCATTTTCTTCTTCTTAATATGGTAGGTGTCACACCATTTTACAAGGTTTTTTCTAAAGTTATATTTTGGGTCAATAAACCAATCAAATTACCATGTTTCATACCTTTTTTCGTATTTGTTATAGAATTATGGCATTTTTTTCATTTTTCGTAATTTTCGATATCGAAAAAGTGGGCGCGGTTATAGTCGGATTTCGGCCATTTTTTATACCAAGATAAAGTGAGTTGAGATAAGTACGTGGACTAAGGTCAGTAAAGTTATATCGGTTTTTGATATAGTTATCGTGATAACGGCCGAGCGGAAGGGCAAACGGTCGACTGTGTATAAAAAATGGGCGTGGCTTCAACCGATTTCGCCCATTTTCACAGAAAACAGTTACCGTTACAGGATCCATGCCCCTACCAAATTTCAAACGGATTGGTTAATTTTTGTTCGACTTATGGCATTAAAAGTATTCTAGACAAACTAAATGAAAAAAGGCGGAGCCACGCCCATTTTGAAATTTTCTTTTATTTTTGTATTTTGTTTCATCATATCATTACTGGAGTTGAATGTTGACATAATTTACTTATATACAGTAAAGATATTACATTTTTTGTTAAAATTTGACTTTTAAAAATTTTTTTTTAAAAAGTTGGCGTGTTCTTCATCCGATTTTGCTACTTTTTATTAACGCTTATATAGTAGTAGTAGTAACGTTCCTGCCAAATTTCATCATGATATCTTCAACGACTGCCAAATTACAGATTGCAAAACTTTTAAATTACCTTCTTTTAAAAGTGGGCGGTGCCACGCCCATTGTCCAAAATTTTACTAATTTTCTATTCTGCGTCATAAGGCCGAAGGACCAAATGATCGGCTCGAAGGACCAACGATACCCATTAAGGGGTCGCTGTGCCTTAAATGACACATGGGCCAGAAAGGACCCATCCGAACACGGAATTTTGGGCTGTCGGATAGCCTGGATACTTCACAATTTGGGTTTTAATGATTTTGTGATATACATCCCCCCCAGAATCACGGCTACTGTCGAAGATGTGTGAAACCCCGGATCTGCCAACGTCAATATGACAAACTAGTCACATGTGGCTTGGCTGAGATGGCGAGTCGGGGTCTTGAGCTCGAACTCCGGCATGACTCTTGCTGGCAAGGTGAGTCGAACATGCGAGTCGTTTGATAAACTGATATAGAGCTCGCACATATCAATATGTGCAACCGGCACCGTCGGTATACGAAGACGGCGCACCAATGAATTGCACACTTTGCTCGTGGGTGAGCAAGAGTCGAGAAGAGCTCGGGTCAGGACCTTTCGTTGCCCTATATGTATATAAATGGCGACTGTTGGCAGAACCGTGATCGTTCCGGACAGCTGTGTGAGGATTGCGGGGAGTTCACGGCGAGAGGTCGCACGAGTTCTGGATTGTAGAAACGAATGATGCTTCTCACCACAAATATGGCCTGTTCCCGTGCTTTTGCAAGTTTTTGTTATATGCGAATGCGCTAAGCATCGCGAGCAATAACGGTGTAAAAGTACTAAACGTAGTCGGCGTTCAAAGCTTGCATCAATAAATCTTTTACTAAATCGAAGAGTGTGTGATCGATCACAAACTCTGCATTTGAGCGTATTGCTTCGTTTGTTGGGGCCTGGCAATTTCATCGCTGACATTGACGTGGTCATTGCTGCCTGCTCAGTGTTGGCCGGTGTATCCGTTGTTGCTCGTTCAGTGCTTGTCGATGTCTCCACTGGTGCCGCTGCATTGGGGGTGGGGTCGGTGAAAATTCAATGAGTGCTGCATCCATATTGTAAAGCTAAGGAATTAAAAGAGATGATAAACGCTAAAGGTTAGTTTGGTAAAACAACTAACTTTACAATGGGGCGCGTTATCATTCCCTTTTGGGTGCGAATGTCGGCCACTCGAACTCTTTTATCAGTTCCATGGTATATATTGGTGACCCTACCCAAGCGCCATTCATTAGGTGGAAGATTTTCATGGCGAACTACAACTAGGTCATCGATGGCAATATCCTTTTGAGGGGACTTCCATTTATGACGTTTGTGAAGTTCCTTTAAATATTCCTCCTTCCAGCGAAGCGAATGTTGTTGACTAAGAGCCTTAAGTTTTTGCCATCGGTTGATTAATGAGATTGGATTTGTTCCGATTGAGGGTTCCGGTGGGGCGAGTATTGGCCCCCCAGTTAGAAAATGACCCGGATTGAGAGTTGCGCAATCAGCGGGGTCGTTGGAATTAGGTGATATTGGTCTTGAATTTAGACAGGCTTCGACGCGACAAAGAAGGGTTTGATATCCTTCAAAGCTGAATTTCTGAGAAGCAGCGGTACGACGAAGATGTAATTTTAAACTTTTAACCCCTGCTTCCCAGAGACCACTCATATGAGGAGCTCCTGCCGGGATAAAATACCAGGAGACTTCTTGCAGGCTATTTAGATTGCACACAGACTCTTGAGTTGTGGTAATGAATTTTTTAAAGTCCCTTTTAAGAACGGTGGATGCGCCTACAAAGTTAGTTCCATTATCCGAAAAGATATTTTTTGGACAGCTTCTTCTGGCAATGAACCTTGAAAATGCGCCTAGAAAGGTATCTGTTGAAAGATCGCTGGCAGCTTCTAAGTGAATCGCTTTCGTAGAAAAGCATGCAAAAACCCAAGCGTAACCTTTAGTCATCTTGTAAGATCTTCCCGAAAAGCTGTTAATGTCGAATGGACCTGCGAAATCTACACCTGTATTTTCAAAGGGTCTGGAAAGTACGGTCCGCTCTTCCGGGAGAGCCGCCATAATTTGACATTGATTTTGTTTTCTGTGTATAACACATGATTTACAATTATGAATGACGGTCTTTATGAGATTTTTGGCTTTCGGAATCCAATATTGTTGGCGCAGTAACCGAAATACCAATTGATTTCCGCCATGAAGAGAGCCCTTGTGAATAAGTTCTATCAACAACTTTGCAAAATAACAACTATCGGGCAACATAATCGGACGCTTTTCGTTTTCAGACAATATCTGCGAATTTTTCAGTCGGCCGTTGGCTCGAATTACACCATGAATATAGAGGAATGGGTTTAAGGAGAGAATTATACTCCTTGAGGATATTGCAATTTTAGCGATAAGATTCTTGTGTTCCTCTGGAAAGTGATTCATCTGTGCAAGTATTATGAGCCGAAATCGAATTTTAGAAATTTCTTCTCCAGAAATAATCAGAGAGGGGTTAGAATGAAACCGTCGGGTATATCGGTTAGTTCGATTGCAGTGTTTAATATGCTAAGACCCGCAGTGCACGCGGAAGCGACGTAAATCTTTCTAAGGGATCCTCCTGTTTCGACACTTATGAAATGTGTGCCTTTAATCCACTCGCTTCGAGCGTAATGTCGTCTATATCTACATCCGAGGAAGGCCACTGTTCTACGCATTTGGCTAACCATGAGGGGCCGTGCCACCACAACTTATTCGAGCATAAGTCCTGTGGGTAAGTTCCTCTGCTACCAAGATCCGCGAGATTATCCTTGGAATCAACATGACTCCAATGTCTAACGCTGAGAGCAGGGCCTTTTTCTTAACAACGCGAGAACGATGGTAGAATCTGTCCGGCAGTATACATCTTCTACTTTTAATGGAAGTTCCTTTAGAATTGATTGAAGCATATCGACCACCAGAACAGCACCACATAGGTCTAATCGGGGAAGTGAAATGGTTTTGATTGGTGCGACCTTTGTTTTGGCAAGTAAAAGATTGGAAGACGTGATTCCCTGGTTTTCTACTCTTAAATATATCGCCCCCGCGTATGCCTTTTCCGAGGCATCGCAAAAGGCATGAACTTGGAAAGGTGATTCCTCAGAATAACATACCCATCATGGAATTTCGATTTCTTCTACAAATTGTTAATTTTCTAAAAATGCTTTCCATTTGAGAAGAGTTTGAGGAGATAAGGGCTTATCCCAGGGAGTACCGTCAGACCATATTTGCTGCATAACTATTTTTGCTAGCACCACGATTGGCGCTAGCCAACCTGCTGGGTCAAAAAGCTTCGCTATAAAAGACAATGATTCGCGTTTCGTATACATGTCCTGCAACGAGAGAGCATGAATTTTAAAGAAGAACCGATCTGATTTAGCATTCCATCGAATTCCTAATGCCTTTATCGTACTTGTTTCGTCTAATTCCAAGAAGTCTTTGTCCAAGATATGCTCTTGCGGAAGATTTCTCAGAATATCTTTCGAATTTGAGGACCATTTTCTCAAGGACAAGCCAGCGCTGTCTAATGATTCGATAAGTTCATCTCGCGCTTGTAAAGCTGTGGCTATATCGTTGAATTCAACTAATACGTCATCTACGTACATGGAGTTCCGGAGAATTTGAGCTGCCAATGGATGTGAATCCTGACAGTCTTGAGTTAATTGAATAAGTGTTCTAATTGCCAAGTATGGCGCGCAATTTATCCCGAAAGTGACTGCTTTAAGTTGACAGTCTTGTATGCTGCCTTGCGGTGCATCCCTAAAAATAATCCTCTGATAAGGTCTGTGTTCAGGTTTGACCAGAATTTGACGATACATTTTCTGTATATCGCTACTTAAAACGAATTTGTACAGCCGCCACCGAATTATAAGAAGAGTTAAATCCGACTGAAGAGCCGGGTCTGCATGGAGAATATCATTTAACGAGACGCTATTCGAAGAGTTACATGACGCGTTGAAAACTACTCTCAACTTCGTCGAAGTACTTTCCGGTTTCAGAACCGCGTGATGTGGGAGGTAAAAGTGGCTAGGTGAATGTGCGAAATTTGGAGCTTCTACTCTCTCCATATGTCCTAATTCAAGGTATTCCTTAACAACATTGTCGTATTCTTCTTTTAACGAAGGGGTTTTTAGCAATCTTGTTTCGTTGCGATAAAATTGCTGCAGCGCGATTGGCCGAGATGCACCTAATTTTAAATCCGTGGGATAAAAACTTTTAAACGGGAACGACACGACATATCTACCATCCGGGTTTCGTATAGTCGTCTTCGAGTACAGTTCTTCGCAAAACGAGTCCTCTGCGGACTGAAGAGTTGTTTTAGGAACTTCTTCCAGTTCCCAGAACTTGCGCAGTTGACAATCTAACGAGATGTCCTCCCTGATTGAGACTTTGGTAGCAAAGCAAGAAACCTGGAAGATGCTCCAGTGATGATCCACCCGAACACGGTCTTTTGGGACAGGAATTTGTTATTTAAACTGCGCTTTACCCCACCTAACATTACTTTGGGATATAAATCCCTTCCTATCAAAACATCTATCGGACCGCTTTGAAGAAAATTAGAATCTGCTAAAGGTACTTTAGGCAGTTGATCTAGTATCGATTCATCTATTGAGGTTGAAGGTAAGTTGCCAGTGATTTTTGGTAAAATGAAAGCATTGGCATCTATGAAAATATTTGGGTCACGATGAGCCCAAAACGAACGAGCAACTCTTCGAGGTATTGTTGCAAACTGTTTGACTAAGTCCCGAAATAACCGCGTTGGTTTTTGAGCATGGCAGCTTTAAAAGTTTCCGAAGTCGCTCCGAGATGAACGATGCTTCGGCAGCTGAATCAATTAAAGCTCGAGCGACATATGTTGACCCTAAGTGGCAAATATGAACCATCGCAGTTCCTAGTAGAGCTGAAGGTAAATTCGACGATTTCAAATTTTCTTCATTCGATGTTGTACTACTATGCGAAGAAGTGGACTGTATATTAGTGTGAAAGGCTTGTGGAGTAGTTGCGTTTGTGAAGTCTTTTGAAGGTTGAGTGTTAGAGGGCACTCTGTGGAGTAGAGTATGATGTCTACTTTGGCACTTAGAGCACGCGAACTGGCTCTTGCAGTGTTTCATTGAGTGGCCTTTTGTCAAACAATTCAAACAGCAGTTGTGCTTTTTAATTGCCGAAAACCTATCATTTACTGGAAGGGCTAAAAATTTTATACATAAACGTAAGGGATGTTGTTGTTTAAGACATAATACGCAGTTTGAATGGGAAACATTGGTAGCAAGCGCTACTTTCTTTTGGGGTCTCGTATTGCCCGTTTGTGCAGATGCTTTATGTGAAAGGGTTGTCGACGATGATGAAGGTGCACTTTTCACATCCAGTATCGACTCTAGGGTCCTGTATCGTTGCGTCAGAAATGTATCCATTTGACTCCAGTTTTGTAGAGTCGATTTGTCCGCTAAGGATTGTTCCCATAACCCGAGCGTTGTTTCCGGTAGGCGATTCGAACACAGATAAATTAGAATTGGGTCCCACTCCTTGACCTTGATGTCATACATTGTCTGGGCAGATAAGCATCCATTAATGCTCCGCTGGAGCTCCTTTAACGCTGTTGCACTTTCAGTCCGAATGACTGGAAGTGAGAAAAGCACCTTTAGATGACTGTTGACCAACACCCGTTTATTTTCGTATGCCGCCTTCAAGTTAGACCACGCCATTTCAAAGCCTAAATTGGTTAGCGGGGCTTTCGCGACGATTTCCTTTGCTTCTCTACTTGTTTTCTGAAGCAGGTGGTAAAGGTTTTCGACGTCCCCCAGTCGCGAATCTTTAATGTAAATCTGTGAAAAGATCGCGAAAGGATAACAATACAAAGTTTTATTCACTTATTTATGATATTCAACGATTTGAATATCCAACTTCAAATAAACGTGGAAATAATTAAAATACACTGCCATAACAGATAAATACGATCGATTTTAGTATCAATTTAATTATTTTTCAAACCGAAAATTAAAAACAATTCACTGTACTTTTTGCCGAAAATTGGCTGAGAAAGTCGCGAACACTTTCCTGCGGGAGATCGTATTTATCTCTCACTTGTGCACTTGTGTATGTGACTAATTAAAATATCGCTATTAGTACTAATAAAAAAATTTCTGTTTAGTTTTTAATTTTTCACTTGCACATATGTAAGAATATTTTTTACACAAGAAAAAACCTAATTGCTCAACAAATTAATTATATTACACGCACCTGTTTTATGATTTTTTGATTGAAGAATATTTTGTTTGTTTGTATCGAAATTAATTTGTTAGTCTTTCTTCTTCTTTGTGTTCATGTCTTGGTTTTTCTGCCTCTCTTTGCTGTAATTATATATGTGTTTTAGTTTACTTTTCCACAACAAATCCCGTGCAGTTCGATGGCTCGATGGACCAAATGATCGGGCGGGGATCGAACGAAGAAAATGCCGGTACGAACTCACGACAGATTTGGTACAAAAGAAATAAAAACCAACGAATTAGAATGAAATTATAAAAGTGTATTTAAAAGGAGAAATACATAGATATACAACGGAAGTAAGTATAGTAAGATTTGTAGGTACAATAGGAAGTTAATCACTTATAGATTACCAGTAGGACACGATGATGGCTTCAACAGCTACCCTACCAAGTTTCATCGCTTCATCCGTCTTTGGCAATGAATTATCGCATTTTTTCGGTTTTTCGAAATTTTCGATATCGAAAAAGTTGGCGGTGTTATAGTTCGATATCGTTCATTTTAAATAGCGATCTGAGATGAGTGCCCAGGAACCTACATACCAAAATGTCATCAAGATACCTCAAAATTTACTCAAGTTATCGTGTTAACGGACGGACGGACAGACGGACGGACATGGCTCAATCAAATTTGTTTTCGATCCTGATGATTTTGATATATGAAAGTCTATATCTATCTTGATTCCTTTATACCTGTACAACCAACCGTTATCCAATCAAAGTTAATATGCTCTATGAGCTCTGCTCAACTGAGTACAAAAATAGGTAGGTACTTTGTGTGAGGATGCAAAGCTTCATGTTTTTTTGTGGTCTGCATGTAAAAAATATGACTGCGAATCACGCATTTCAACAATATATGACGTAAGCGTGACTATTTGATGAATTTTGAAGCTTTTAACCGTAAAAAAGGGGGAAAATTAAAGTTTATATGGGGTATATAATATATATACCACCGATCTCTATGATTTTTACAGACAAAAATATATGCTATATACGTAAGCATTTGGTGAAATTTGAAGCTTTTAGCTGTTAAAATGGGGCAGAAATTGCGCAAAGTTTCTTATCTGAACAATCGGTTGTATGAGATATATACTATGTATACCACCGATCTCAATGATTTTTTCAGACAACAATATATGCTAAACACGTAAGCATTTGGTGAAATTTTAAGCTTCTAGCTGTTAAAATGGGGTAGAAATTGCGAAAAGTTCTTATCTGAGCAATCGGTTGTATGAGAAATATACCATATATACCATCGATCTCTATGATTTTTTCAGACAACAATATATGCTACATACGTAAGCAGTTGGTGAAATTTGAAGCTTCTAGCTGTTACGATGGGGCTGAAATTGCGAAAATATATATATATACTATATATACCACTGATCTTTATGATTTTTTCAGACAACAATATCTGCTATATACGTCAGCATTCGTTGAAATTTGAAGCTTCTAGCTCTTAAAATAGGGCAGTAATTACGAAAAGTTTCTTATCTGAACAATCGGTTGTGGGGATATATAGTATATATACGACCGATCTCGTTCATTTTAAATGGCTACCTGAGATGAGTGCCCAGGAACCTACATAGCAAATTTCATCAAGATACCTCAAAAGTTACTCAAGTTATCGTGTTAACGGACAGACGGACGGATGGACGGACGGACGGACATGGCTCAATCAAATTTGTTTTCGATACTGATGATTTTGATATATGGAAGTCTATATCTATCTCGATTCCTTTATACCTGTATGACCAACCGTTATCCAATCAAGGTTAATATAATCTGTGAGCTCTGCTCAACTGAGTATAAAAATAGGTAGGTCATTGTTTGAGGATGCAAAGCTTCACGTTGGGAAATGGTATCAAAAAGTTTCATAAATTTTGTTTTATTTTTATAAAAGCGGTATTCATGTATAAATTGCCATGCATCGTGAAATGCCAAAATTAATTTTGTGCCTACTACTATTTTCATGCTCAAGAAAAATGCAAAATTTTTCTTGAATGTTTGCTTTTGATCTGCGTACAGCGCTTAATAATACCTATATGTACGCTTTTGATTTCAACGGGGGAAATGGTATCAAAAAGTTTCATAAATTTTGTTTTATTTTTATAAAAGCGGTATTCATGTGTAAATTGCCATGCATCGTGAAATGCAAAAATTTTGTGCCTACTGCTATTTTCATGCTCAAGAAAAATGCAAAATTCTTCTTGAATGTTTGCTTTTGATCTGCGTACAGCGCTTAATAATACATATATGTACGCTTTCGATTTCAAAGTATTTTCGAAAGTATGTAACTATGTATTCTGTTTTTAAATACTTTTTGTATTTTTTATTTGGTACTTTTATCATCACTTGGTTTGTACATTTCATACTTATATAATTTTAATAAAACAATGTAATAATAACAATGTAAATAAATGTTATGTTTAACCCAGGTTAGATTAGGTTGAACTGGCCGGCCCATGAGGACCTCACATCGACTGATTGAGTGCGTAGTATTACCAGAATTTTGTTTTAACGACCAAACTGAAAAACCATATCAACAACCAGGACCTATGTTATAAAATAACTCCGTCCTCTTGGCAAATACTTGAAGCTCCTTAGGACTTAAGCCACTTGCTACTTCTAGATCTGACTGCTGTATCACTCCTAATAGCTGGAGTCTTAGCCTGGCAAGCACAGGGAACGAGCACAGAACGTGCTCGATCGTTTCTTCCTCCAACCCGCACTTCCTATATCTGCTATCACTGACCAAGCCTAATTAAAAGGCATGTGACGCCAGAAGGCAGTGTCCTGTCAGAATACCCGTCATGAGTCTACAGTCCTCTCTTTTTAATGATAGAAGCAACTTTGTGGGTCTAAGGTTGTAAGACCTCCACATAATCTTCGACGCTTTACAGCCCCGCACTTGAACCCACGCCTTTCCCGCTTGGTCTATCATGTGCACCTCTCGCCTTCTTTTAAACTCGCCCAATCTAATTGGGACCTCTTCGGAGGAAGCTTTAAGGGATGCGCCCTTTTTAGCTAGTTCATCCGCTTTTTCATTCCCATCTATTCCCATATGCCCTGGGACCCAATATAGATGTATGCTTCTCCCTGTAACGATTCTCTCCAGGGACTGCCTACACTCTAACACGCATTAAGATGCTGTGCTATGCGAGATTATTGCCTTAATTGCTGCTTGACTGTCAATTTAAAAGTTAATTTCGTGGCGTCGTACAATCCCCATTGTTATGTAATTTTCCTGCAATTTAACATGCAGCCGATCCATCTGGTTAAGGCGGGATGTACTTTAATGTAATTAAGACCATCCATAATCGCCCATTTGGAAACATTATTGAAAGCCCTGGCAATGTCCAAGAATACTCCTAGAGCATACTCCTTATATTCCAGGTTTTTCTCTATGCTAATTACCACCCTATGCAATGCGTTGTCTACCGACTTGCCTTTGGTGTACGCATGCTGTATTGTGGAGAGCAAATTTTCATCCACGTTGGACTTTACGTACACATCTATCAGCCTCTTAAAGGTCTTGAGCAGAAATGATGTTAAGCTAATAGGTTTATAGTCTTTTGTGACGGATCTTCCCTGTTTCCCCTTGCTAGGACTTTTTTCAACCGTGCTCGCTGGAGCACTCTATGTCAGTACAGAAACTTTTCCATGAGATTTACTTCGCCCTGGAAATTTCACGCTTGTAGAACGTCAGTAGATCCCTGTACTCGTCCCGACACGTTTCGCTTTCCGCGGTCTTACTCAGCTCATTGCTCCAGCATTGGCGGCTTTGCTCCCTTCTCTACCCTGTTTAGGGGGATGCTGAAGCTGATATACGCATGGTCGGAGAAGGATGGTCTATCTGGAACCATCCAATCATACCTTGGTATATCACGCTCGGAGCTCAGTGTAATATCCAAGACATTGCTGGACGCTGGCTATCTGCAAGTTGGTTTGCAGGATGTAACAAAATAGAGATTCGACTCTCTCGTTCGTATCTGCTCCTCCCCACGAATTGTGGTGCGCATTTGCATCCGTACCTATGACCAACTATGCGCCCTGCGTCCTGTACTAGCCTCTTGCACTCCATCGGTGGAACCTCCTCAGCATGGGCCATGTAGCAGGATGCCAGGATAAATGCCTGCTTATTCCTTTGTTCAACGGCCATCACTACGAAGTCCTCAGTAGTGTAATTAAGCAGCATATATGAATGCAGCTGTTTTCTTACCATTACTACAGCTCGCACCCGTCCTTCCGTTTGCGCGTAGTAAAAGCCAAATTCGCGCGCGCTAAGTCCAGAAACCTTTCCTTCCGATGAGAGCCGCGGATCCTGGATCAGCGTCACGTCAAACGACCCCTCCTCAAGGATTAGGAGGAGTTCGTTCGACGCCACTTTACTGTGTTGGAGGTTTATCTGTAGGACTTGAAGCACCCAATGGCTGTTTGTCCCCCTCCAGCACCTTCATCGTCGGCCTCCCCTTGCCCTTTTGGTTTAGAATATTCGAGGCCCCCCTCAGCCTCTCGTAACTGTTGTGCCGGGTGTTCTTCTGTGCGAGTCATAGCACCATTTGGCGATTGGTCCTCTTCTAACACCTTCACGGTGACGTCGGCTACCTCCTCCTGTCCTTTTTCCCTTAGGCTTTTGAAGTCCTTTTCGACTTCGCCCACCTCTAGCGCGTTGGGTTTTTTATCCTCGGGACATCTTTTCCTGATTTGCATGTAAATTTTGCCTGTCCCAAAGGACATTTTGCCAAGCTACGTGTACAATATATCCTCCGCCTGCTTGCTCATTATGGAAGATGTAGAACTCACCTTCCTCACTAGGCCGAGATACAGTAAGTACCTTCCAATACTGTGTCGGTATGTTCGGATTCTAATTCTGCAGAAGTCGCAGTGTATCCTTCGAATTCATCACGCATGGTATCCATACCTTAACCTTTGGTACCGTGGGGATTTGCGCTTTACCCACCACCTCAAACCGCGAGTTCGTACCTTGCCTTTGGAGGTTTGGAACCACTTCCTCCAGCCACCTCAATCTCGCGATGTTGTCGCACGCCATCATCTTCCCATCCTTATACCATTCCCCCGAATAAAAGGTTGGAAGGAGCTTACTTGGTTATTCCCGCATCATCTTAGGCATTAAGATAATAAGCTCTACAGATCTCCACCTTTCAGTGGTCATTTGTCCGAAAGGACTGCTCGATCAACCAGCGCCACAGTCAGTGACTGCTTTGCCACATTACCCATATTCTCGGGAAAAGCCGGAGTCTCAGGGTTAACTCCCTTTTGCACCTCCGAGAAAGCCGAGGTCTTATCTTTAACTCCCTTTAGCACCTCCGAGAAAGCCGGAGTCTTTGCGTTATCTCCCTTTGGCTTATCTCCTACTTCCCTAGTTGGAACTTCCCTCTGACTCGCAGCTTTCGAGGTAGTTGCTACCTCGCTATACACAGCTTTGGACCTACTTTTCTTGTCTTGTCTATGACTGCCCTACCTCGCGGCTCTAGGACTGCGTCCTTTCTGCCTCTTGAAAATAGGCTTGTCGCCTTCCGTCGAACGTTGCTTCTTCGTTCTGCCATTTTACGCTTCTTCCTCCTCGTACCGGTTGCAGAACCGAGGGTAATGCCCCCTATTTCTCCCCCCGTAGATCCGCGCCTAACCTAGGGTAACCCTGGATTATGTTTGTATGACATGGGTATCAAATGGAAGGTATTAAAGAGTATTTTTGAAGGGAGTGGGCCATAGTTCTTTTCGAGATATCGCCATAAAAGTGGACCAGGGATGACTTTAGAATATGTTTATACGATATGGGTATCAAATGAAAGGTGTTAATGAGTATTTTAAAATGGAGTTATTCTTAGTTCCATAGGTGGACGCCGTTTCGAGATATCGCCATAAAGGTGGACCAGGGGTGACCCTAGAATGCGTTTGTATGATATAGGTATCAAATGAATGATGTTAAAAGGGAGATGGCCTTTGTTCTATAGATGGACGCCTTTTCGAGATAACGCCATAAAGGTGGACCAAGGCTGACTCTATAATGTGTTTGTATGATATGAGTATCAAATTAGAGGCACTAATTAGGGTTTTAAAAGGGAGTGGCCCTTAGTTGTATATGTGAAGGCGTTTTCGTGATATCGACCAAAATGTGGACCAGGGTGACTCAGAACATCATCTTTCGGGTACCGCTAATTTATTTATATATGTAATACCACGAACAGTATTCCTGCAAAGATTCCAAGGGCTTTTGATTTCGCCCTGCAGAACTTTTTTATTTTCTTCTACTAAATATGGTAGGTGTCACACCCGTTTTACAAAGTTTTTTCCAAAGTTATATTTTGCGTCAATAAACCAATCAAATTACCATGCTTCATCCCTTTTTTCGTATTTGGTATAGAATTATGGCATTTTTTTCATTTTTCGTAATTTTCGATATCGAAAAAGTGGGCGTGGTTATAGTCGGACTTCGGCCATTTTTTATACCAAGGCAAAGTGAGTTCAGGTAAGTACGTGGACTAAGTTTTGTAAAGATATATCGGTTTTTGCTCAAGTTATCGTGTTACCAGCCGAGCGGAAGGACAGACGGACGACTGTGTATAAAAACTGGGCGTGGCTTCAACCGATTTCGCCCATTTTCACAGAGAACAGTTACCGTCATAGAATCCATGCCGCTACCAAATTTCGGGAGGATTGGTAAATTTTTGTTCGACTTATGGCATTAAAAGTATTCTAGACAAACTAAGTGAAAAAGGGCGGAGCCACGCCCATTTTGAAATTTTCTTTTATTTTTGTATTTTGTTTCACCATATCATTACTGGAGTTGAATGCTGACATAATTTACTTATATACAGTATAAAGATATTAAATTTTTTTTTTTAATTTGACTTTAAAATACTTTTTTTTAAAGTGGGCGTGTTCTTCATCCGATTATGCTACTTTTTATTTAGCATATTTGCAGTAATAGTAGTAACGTTCCTGCCAAATTTCATCATGATATCTTCAACGACTGCCAAATTACAGATTGCAAAACTTTTAAATTACCTTCTTTTAAAAGTGGGCGGTGCCACGCCAGTTGTCCAAAATTTTACTAATTTTCTATTCTGCGTCATAAGGTCAACTACCCTACTAAGCTTCATCGCTTTATCCGTCTTTGGCAATGAATTATCGCATTTTTTCGGTTTTTCGAAATTTTCGATATCGAAAAAGTGGGCGGTGTTATAGTCCGATATCGTTTATTTTAAATAGCGATCTGAGATGAGTGCCCAGGAACCTACATACCAAATTTCATCAAGATACCTCAAAATTTACTGAAGTTATCGTGTTAACGGTGAGACGGACAAACGGACGGACGGACATGGCTCAATCAAATTTTTTTTCGATACTGATGATTTTGATCTATCTCGATTCCTTTATACCTGTACAACCAGCCGTTATCCAATCAAAGTTAATATACTCTATGAGGTCTGCTCAACTGAGTATAAAAACAGATAGGTACTTTGTGTGAGGATGCAGAGCTTCACGTTTTTTGTGGTCTGCATGTGAAAACTAATGTTGCGAATCACGTATTTCAACAATATATGACGTAAGCGTACCTATTTGATGAAATTTGATGAATTTTGAAGCTTCTAGCCGTAAAAGAGGGGCAAAAATGACAGTTTATATGGGGTATATAATATATACCACCGATCTCTATGATTTTTTTAGACAACAATATATGCTATATACGTAAGCATTTGGTGGAATTTGAAGCTTCTAGCTGTTAAAATGGAGCAGAAATTGCACAAAGTTTCTTATCTGAACAATCGGTTGTATGAGATATATACTATATATATCACCGATCTCTATGATTTTTTCAGACAACAATATATGCTATACACGTAAGCATTTGGTTAAATTTGAAGCTTCTAGCTGTTAAGATGGTGCTGAAATTGCAAAAAAATATATATTTATAGTATACATATATACTATATATATCACGGATCTCTATGATTTTTTCACACAACAATATATATTATATACGTAAGCAATTGTTGAAATTTGAAGCTTATAGCTGTTAAAATGGGAGAGAAATTGCGAAAAGTTTCTTATCTGAACAATCGGTTGTATGAGATATCTAAATATATAAAAAGAAGTGTACATTTTGATTGTCACTCCATAACTCGAGAATGGATAGAAAGATTGCCATGAAATTTTTAGGAAAGATACAGGAAGGAGAGATGATGGTTAGTTGATTTTGAAATCCCAAACCGGTTTAGCCATTCTTGAGTTATGATTTTTTTTAGAAAAAATTCAAAATTTGAAAAAAAAAAATAAAAGAAATGCACATTTTGATTGTCACTCCATAACATGAATTCAATTTAATATGTATTGTATTTATTTCATAACAAGAACACATGACTTTAATTTTCTGATAATGTATTCATCATAGGTCGTGACGTACAAAAAACAGTTAGTGCGATGAATTATTATTCGTATAGATTCATGATTCGCCCACAAGCAGACAACTTTATTATGCGATGTGGCAAACTTTTCCACCAATACGTTGTTGACATGTATGCGAAAATTGAAGCAGAACGCCTTAATTATCTTCGATTCAATCAAGCTAAATTACGATCGGAAGAATACATACACTTGCGAGATGCAATAGTGAATGATGGCAATGTTAATGATGTCGGACGTTTAACAATTTTACCATCGACATATGTTGGCAGTCCGCGCCACATGCACGAATATACGCAAGATGCAATGTCATACGTTCGCAAATATGGTCGTCCCGACCTATTCATAACATTCACATGCAATCCACAGTGATCTAACATAAAAAACAATTTATTTGATGGTCAGAATCCAACAGATCGACACGTGTATTTCGACAAAAAGTAAGAGCACTGATGGATTTGATTATCAAATTGCGACCTTTTGGGGAGCTGCGTTGCTGGATGTATTCGATTGAATGGCAAAAGAGAGGGCTGCCGCATGCGCTTATCTTGATATGGCTGGTTCGTAAAATAACACGCGATCAAATTGATATCATTATATCAGCTGAAATTCCAGATGAAATCAGTGATCCAGAATTATTTGAAGTTGTCTCGAAAAATATGATCCATGGCCCTTGCGGTCAGATAAATATGAATTCGCCATGCATGATCGATGGAAAATGTCCAAACGGTATCCAAGAGCATTAACTTTGGATACTATTACAGGTGCGGACAGATACCCGTTGTACCGACGTCCGTCACTGGAGGATAATGGCCATACAACAACAATTAAAATACGCAATCAAGACGTTGAAGTTGATAATCGTTGCATTGTGCCTTATTCTCCACTATTGTCAAAAGTATATCAGGCTCACATAAATGTTTAGTACTGTAATTCTGTGAAATCGATTAAATACATTTGCAAATATGTGAATAAGGGCAGTGATATGGCTGTTTTTGGAGTAGCTGGTGACAATAGCATTAATGACGTTAAACTTTTCTTTTTTTTCTTTATGAATTGTAGTGAGCATATTCTGTTATGAATCTGTTTTGGTTTCCATCCTATATTATTTTATATACCGTAAATATGTTAGGTTAATGTGTTAGATTTAAAAATTTTAATGTTTTATTATTATCCTGTTATTTAATGTCTGTTGTACTATAAAAGATCATACATGGTCTTATTGTACTAATATATATTTCTTTTAATAAATGAAATGAAATGAAATCGCACAATATCAAATGGGCGCTACATTAGCACTAATGAAGCTCTTTGGAGAACTTATTCATTTCCAATTCATGAGCGATATCCTGCTGTGGTTCATTTGGCTGTTCATCTTGAAAATGGCCAGCGTGTGTCTTTTCCGATGCAAATGTACAGCAGAGAGCAGCACAACCACCAGCAACAACATTAACTGCTTTCTTTCAATTGTGCGAAAGCGATAACTTTGCCAGAACGTTGCTGTTTTCAGATGTAACGCATTATTTCACTTTGACTGCAAAGAAATGGCAACGACGTAAACAAAGAACACCTCTTGATGGCCATCCGGGTGTTTTTTTTTTTTTTGCAGATACTATGGGAAGATTGTACACAGTTCATCAAAACAATGCAGAATGTTATTATTTGCGATTGTTGTTGGTAAATGTTGTTTGGCCACGTTCATTTCAACATTTGCCAAGAGTGAATGGTCATTTATGTATGACGTATCGTGAAGCATGCGAGCAATTAGGTTTGCTTGAAAATGATGCGCATTGGAATTTAATGCTTCACGATGCATCGATTGCTTCTTCTCCACATCAAATACGTATCTTATATGCCATAATCGTGTCAACATGTTTTCCATCAAATTTTCTTGAATTGTGGAATAAATACAAAGATTTTATGGCAGAAGACTATTTGATTCGAATGCGTCATCACACAAGAAACACGGATTTGCTGATTTCATTGGAAATGTATAATGAGGCATTGATAGCGATTGAAGATATGTGCCTTACGATTGCAAATAAAGGATTAGGGCAATTAGGTTTGTCACCGCCCAATCGTCCAATGCATATTTTATTTGATCGAGAATTGCAACGTGAACAACAGTATGATCCCAATGAATTGCAAACATTTGTGAATTTGAATGTTCCTAAATTAAATGACCATCAAAAAAAAAAAAAAAAAAAAAAAACAAACATTTGTGATGAAAACATTGTGGAAAAACATTTGTGATATCACTCATTTTGGCAGCCATTCGATCGCAACGAAAAATTGCATTGGCACTTGCTTCGTCGGGAATCGCTTCTACTCTATTGGATGGTGGACGAACAGTGCACTCTGCATTAAAATTGCCGTTGAATGTGCAGGTATGCTTATATTTATTGATTGATCACTTTAAATTTAATCGATATTAATTAAAATGTAATTATTTTCAAATTAACAGGTGATTGAACATCCCACGTGCAATATTTCAAGAAATTCTGCGATGGCAAAAGTTTCGCAAAAAGCAGCAATTATTCTATTGGATGAATGTACAATGATGCATAAAAAATCGCTGTAAGCATTACACCGTACAATGCAAGATCTACGTCAGAATCAAGAAATTTTTGGTGGTGCATTAATATTATTGTCAGGGGGTTTTATAAAAGGTTAAAAATTAATGAAAAGTGTTGAGACGTTGATGAGTGAATTTCGAATGAATCTTTATTCAAATATTTCAGCTTATTTATATTAAATTATTCTAAACATATTCTTACATACATATTTACATTTAAGCATACATACTTACATGCATATCTACCTTAAGCATATATACTTACATACCTACATACAACTCGACACAAAATATGTACCTACACATCTGTGTTGAGCTGCGACTTCTATGGGAAATGCAAACCTTGCAAATTTGCTGGAATTCAAATTTGTTGGGTTGTGTGTTGTACACACACCTGTTTTAATGGCTATGCCAGCATTAATTTTCAAATGCATATTTATGTGTTGATGAACATTTAGAGTATTTTTGTATCAGGGTAGCATATTAGACTGATTTAAATATTTGGGATTAAATTGTTGGCTGTTTACACCACAATTTTCGACAATTATTGCCTGTGGTTCCACGATCAACACCGGCGGATGAGATCAACGCATGTTTAAAGTCTTCTCTTCTGTGGCGACATGTGCAAAAATTGACATTGAACATAAATATGCGCGTTCAATTCCACAACGACCAATCTGCAGATCGGTTCTCGAAGCAGTTGTTAGATATTGGCAATGGAAAAGTTCGAGTCGATAATACAAATGGATTGATTACATTGCCGAACAATTTCTGTACCATTCTCCAATCAACAGAAGAGTTGATTGAAAGTGTGTTTCCAAATATTGTTCAAAATTACAGGATTCACAATTGGTTGAGAGAACGCGCAATACTGGCACCAAAAAATGTACTCGCCAATGCAATCAATTATCAGATTCAAGAAAAATTTCCAGGTGCAGTGACATCATATAAATCTGTTGATACCGCAATGAATGCAGATGATGCAGTGAATTATCCAATTGAATTTTTGAATTCATTGGAACCACCTGGTATGCCACCGCATTATTTGAATTTAAAGGTTGGCTCATCAATTATTTTACTGCGGAATTTAATTGCACCAAAAATGTGCAATGACACAAGATTAGTAGTAAAAAAATTTATGCCGAATTTAATTGAAGCGACAATATTGACCGGAACAGCGAAAAATGAAATTGTACTCATACCCCGTATTCCACTGATTCCAACAGACATGCCATTTCAATTTAAGCGTTTACAATTCCCAGTGCGTCTATCATTTGTCATGTCCATCAATAAGGCACAAGGACAAACGCTTCAAATATGCGGATTAAATTTGGAGGAGCCGTGCTTTTCACATGGACAGCTATACGTGGCCTGCTCAAGAGTTGGAACTCCAAATTGTTTGTTTGTGCTCGCTTCCAATGGGCAAACTAAAAATACTGTATATCCAAATGTTTTGGATTGACATTAATAATTTTGAAATACAATGCATTCATTTCGTTAAAAAATTTATAATCTTTCATTTCTTTTTTTGGTTGGTTGCTACGAAGTGCAACGGGGTCCGCTAGTATACTATATATACCACCGGTCTCTATGATTTTTTCAGACAACAATATATGCTATACTGTGAGCATTTGGTGAAATTTGAACATATCTAAACGATTTTTAAGATAAATATATAATAAACAGATAAGGAAGGCTAAGTTCGGGTGTAACCGAATATTACATACTCAGCTATGGAGACAAAATAAGGGAA
This sequence comes from Eurosta solidaginis, assembly GCF_040869045.1. NCBI lineage: Eukaryota > Metazoa > Arthropoda > Insecta > Diptera > Tephritidae > Eurosta > Eurosta solidaginis. Next base: position 70,112,410 of record NC_090324.1, on the reverse strand, counting down.
AATCACCAAGTAGGAGAATGAACCTAGGGTAACCCTGGAATGTGTTTGTATGACATGGGTATCAAATGGAAGGTATTAAAGAGTATTTTAGCAGGGAGTGAGCTATAGTTCTTTTCGAGATATCGCCATAAATGTGGACCTGGGGTGACTCTAGAATGTGTTTGTACTATATGGGTATCAAATGAAAGGTGTTAACGAGTATTTTAAAAGGGCGTGGGCTTAGCTCTATAGGTGGACGCCATTTAGGGATATAGCCATAAAGGTGGACCAGGGCTGACTCAAGAATTTGTTTGTACAATATAGGTATCAAATGAAAGGTGTTAATGAGTATTTTAAAAGGGTGTGGGCTTAGTTCTATAAGTGGACGCCTTTTCGAGATATTGCCATAAAGGTGGACCAGGGGTGACTCTAGAATTTGTTTGTATGATATGGGTATCAAATGAAAGGTGCTAATGAGTATTTTAAAAGGGAGTGGGCCTTAGTTCTATAAGTGGACGCCTTTTCGAGATATCGCCATAAAGGTGGGCCAGGGCTGACTATAGAATTTGTTTGTACGATATGGGTATCAAGTGAACGGTGTTAATGAGTATTTTAAAATGGCGTGTGCATTAGTTCTATAGGTGGACGCCTTTTCCAGATATCGCCATAAGGGTGGACCAGGGGTGACTCTAAAATGTGTTTGTACGATATGGGTATCAAATGAAAGGTGTTAATGAGTATTTCAAAAGGGAGTGGGCCTTAGTTCTATAGGTGGACGCCTTTTCGAGATATCGCCATAAAGGTGGACCAGGGGTGACTCTAGAATATGTTTGTTTGATATCGACAAAAATGTGGACCAGGGTGACCCAGAACATCATCTGTCGGGTACCGCTAATTTATTTATATATGTAATACCACGAACTGTATTCCTGCCATGATTCCAAGGGCTTTTGACTTAGCCCTGCAGAAGTTTTTCATTTTCTTCTACTTAATATGGTAGGTGTCACACCCATTTTACAAAGTTTTTTTCTAAAGTTATATTTTGCGGCAATAAACCAATCCAATTACAGTGTTTCATCCCTTTTTTCATATTTGGTATGGAATTATGGCATTTTTTTTCATTTTTCGTAATTTTCGATATCGAAAAAGTGGTCGTGGTTATAGTCGGATTTCGGCCATTTTTTATACCAAGATAAAGTGTGTTCAGATAAGTGCGTGGACTAAGTTTAGTAAAGATATACCGGTTTTTGCTCAAGTTATCGTGTTAACGGCAGAGCGGAAGGACAGACGGTCGACTGTGTATAAAAACTGGGCATGGCTTCAACCGATTCGCATTTTCACAGAAAACAGTTTTCGTCATAGAATCCATGCCCCTACCAAATTTCGGGAGGGTTGGTAAATTTTTGTTCGACTTATGGCATTAAAAGTATTCTAGACAAATTAAATGAAAAAGGGCGGAGCCACGCCCATCTTGAAATTTTCTTTTATTTTTGTATGTTGTTGAACCATATAATTACTGGAGTTGAATGTTGATATAATTTGCTTATATACTGTAAAGATATTCAATTTTTTGTTATAATTTGACTTAAAAAGTCTTTTTAAAAAGTGGGCGTGTTCGTCATCCGATATAGATAATATTTGTTTAGCACACATATAGGAAAGGAGTAACGCTCCTGTCCAATTTCATCATGATATCTTCAACGACTGTCAAATTACGGCTTGCAAAACTTTCAAATTACCTTCTTTCAAAAGTGGGCGGTGCCACGCCCATTGTCCAAAATTTTACTAATTTTCTATTCTACGTCATAAGGCCAACCCACCTTCCAAGTTTCATCGCTTTATCTGTCTCTGGTAATGAATTTTCGCACTTTTTCCGTTTTTCGAAATTTTCGATATCGAAAAAATGGGCGTGGTTCATTTTAAACAGCGATCTGAGATGAGTGCCCGGGAACCAACATACCCAATTTCATCAAGATACCTCAAAATTTACTCAAGTTATCGTGTTTACGGACTGACGGACGGACGGACGGACGGACATGGCTAAATAAATTTTTTTTATCTATATCTATCTCGATTAGTTTATGCCATTATGGATTACCGTTATGCGAACAAAGTTAATATACTCTGTGAGCTCTGCTCAGCTGAGCATAAAAATTGTATATATCTGTCATATATATAGTATGTATGTATCCCATACAACCGATTGTCCAGTTAAGAAACTTTTCATAATTCTGCCCCATTTTAACAACTAAAACCTTCAAATTTCACCAAAGGCTTTCATGTATAGCAAATATACATGAACACATTAATATGGCTCAGCAGCTAAAGGCATCTGCCTTTGCACTGATATGAATGTTGGAGATTCGAGTTCAATGCTCAGCTCCCGAACAGCTAGCTGATGAAGAAGTGAAATTCAGAAACATGTCCTAGTAACCATCGCCGTTTGTAAACTTACAATTTTCCTCTAATATCAATAACAAAAACCATTGTATAAAGCAATATGAGCAAAGCTCGCTAATTAAATACATATGATCATATTGATATAATAGTAACAGCGGAAGTATTTAAAAACAAATACTGTAAAAAATTCGAAAAAATGTTACTAAGCTTTCAAAAGCGCCCCTAAAAATCATATCCACACTTTTAGGAATAAGCTACATACAGAGTGTATGTGCATACATGGTGATTAAAAGGAATAGAAACAAAAAGGCAACTTTTAGAGACCAATTGTGCAGCGAACAACGGGACATTCATGTGGCTCAGCAGCTAAAGGCCTTTGCACTGATATGAATGTTGGAGATTCGAGTTCAATGCTCCCGAAAAGCTAGCTGATGAAGAAGTGAAATTTGAAAACATGTCCTAATAACCATCGCCGTTTGTAAACTTACAATTTTTCTCTAATATCAATAACAAAAACCATTGTATATAGCAAATATTGTTGTCTGGAAAAATCTAAGAGATCGGTCGTATATAGGTATAGCATTTTAACAACTAGGGGCTTCAAATTTCATTGAATGCTTACGTATAGAGCATTCATTGTTGTTTGAAAAAATTGTATAGATCGGTCATATATATATAGTATTGTGACAAATATTAGTATCACTAAGCGATACTACTATCACTAATCCGATACTAAACAGTATGTACATAAACAAATCAATCAACATGTACACACATGCATGCATACAAGGCAACATAGAGATACTCACAAACGCATTTCATCATCAGCCAAAGTAGTATTTCACACATACACGCATATGGATACCAATTACAAATATACATGTGTATAGCTGGTAAACAAGCATCAAGCTCACAAAATTACTAGACCTTTGGAGAAATGGGTGAACGAGGAAACCTCAGAGTATAAAAGCAGCACAAGCTGAGGCATGACTAATCAGTTTGATTTAAACACGCAATTAGTTGTGAAGTAGGCGTTATTGTGAAGTACTTTCAAAGCAGTCTAATAAAGACCATTTTGTATTATTGAATATTGGAGTTATTTATTCAACAGTTTAGCGATTCGAACGTTTGCAGAAGGTTTAAAATAAGCGGAGTTTCACTAAATTCGTTACAGTATGTATTTATCCCCTACAACCGATTGTTCAGGTAAGAAACTTTTCGCAATTTCTACACTATTTTAACAGCTAGAAGCTTCAAATTCCACCAAATTCCTACGTAAATAGCATATATTGTTTTCTGAAAAAATTATAGAAATCGGTGGTATATATAGTATATACCCCATATAAAGTGTAATTTTTCCCCCCTTTCGGCTGTGCCGAAGACATTCCCATCCCAGTGGCGTAGTGAGGGGGCATCTTGCCCCGGGCGATACTCACAGGGGGGCGCCAAATGGTCCGTAAATCAGAACTTCCTGTATAGTTTATACTCTTATTATAACTGATTACTGGAAAATATTGATTTCTGGACAAAATTTTCTATAATAAAAAATGCATGCATTATCCGCAACACCTGCGACAGGTTGTGGAATAATTGAAAGCATATATCTTTTTTTCTCACGTTCAACGTTACGATGGGAATTATTAAAAAATGCTTTAACAACTGTAAAACGTGAATTTGAAACAGGATGGTGCGCCAGAATACAAGCCGTTAGCGTTATCGTCGATGGGCTAGAGAATGTAGTCGAATACTTAGAACAAAAAGGAGAGGATTCTAACGCCACAAGTAACACCAGAAGCGAACCTACAGTTCTGTTGCAAAATATACTAAATTTTAGTTTCATAACATTAGTTCATTTCAGGTATGAAATCTTAAGAGGATTGATCGTATGCAGCTCAGATTACAACATCCGGGGAGGAATTTTAGAGAGGCGTATCTTTAAATCACTAGCGACTGAACTATCTGAAATTCGAGCCACTGTTTCTGAAGAAGCAATAGAAGGAGCGAAGTCTCTTCGTGAAAAATGGGATATTGATATAGTAAAACCATTAAGAAGGTGCCACAAAATGCCCGGAGAATCGGCTAGAGATGTTAGTCTTTCAGCAGGATATGAAATTTCTCGCGTTGAAAAGTGTCCTCGATCGTCTCCAAAAAGAAATACGTACAAGATTTACACGACTAAATGACCTTAATTTCAGATTTAAATTTTCCTTAGACGTTGGAAATTTGTTAAACAAGGATAATAACGACTTAGAAAGAAATTGTAAGAACTTGGGTCAATTTTATAATAGAGATTTCAATGGAACGGAACTTTCTATTGAAATATGTTAGAAATACTTACCTTTATAACCTCGTATGGAGAAGATATTTTTCGAAACTTCCAAAAAATATTCGCCCTGGGCGCAAGAAAACCTCACTACGCCACTGCCCCGTCCTTACTAGTTTATTTTATATTTATCTTGAAAATCTCTTAGGTATGTACATTTGTTCACTATATATCTTTCATCTTATGCAGCCGATCATTTGGATATTACGAATGGGATTCATTCCCCCATTCATTAAAGGTATGAAATTTTCGGCACAGCCGAGGACTGTCCCATCCTTACTTTTTTTATAAAGCATTTGCGGACTAAGCATAAAGTTACGTACCAAAATTTTTACAATGAAAACAAGGATGAGGCGAGTACAACTTTGATAGTTGCGGTTAATATAATAGACTCAATGGCTCCAATTCCGTCAGTGGAAGAAAAATCGTTTATCTTTTTAAAGGAACGCATTTCCGAGTTATGGGTCGGGTTATAATAAAATATATTCTTTTAAAACGGTTAAATGATATGACAGAAAATATTAAAAAATATTCGGCAGCTCAAAAGTAGGTTTGCACAACGACCACCATAAGGTCTACCAAACACCAACGTTTTTTTGCTAGACGTGCCATTGGCTGACTCAAAATTTAAATACAAATAGTTCGAAGATAGTTGCAACTTGATCACGTGTTCTGTGTTCATGTCCTGCGCTCGCCAGGTCAAGGCTCCAGCTATTAGGGGCAATTAAGCTGGGTCCTAGAAAACTGCTAGTATTTGCCAAGAGGACGGCGTTATTCTATAACACATGTCCTGACACCTGATTTGGATTCTTCCGTTTGGTCGTCAAACAAATTCTAGTGAGGTCTTTATTGACCGGCCAGTTCAACCTAACCTAATTGCAATTTTAACCTTTACTTAAAGTCTTGCACGAAACACGAAAACATTTTTTGGTTGACCGATTTCATGTCTGGTCAATATGCATTTTGTTGAGCCTATTGCTCGAGTTATATCTAATGGATCAATACTTGCTAAATTTATTTCAGATTTCGAAGAAATGCTCCATACTATGGAGAAAAGGCAATTCACCACAACCTTGTGAATTAATATTAGAAACATTTGGCGCGTCTTTGGTCATTCGAGTAGAAGACACTTTGTTAGTAAGTGTAACTATGTATTTAGAAGAATATAAATACACACTAAAAAAAATTTTGTAAATTTACCGCTATTAAGCTAGGCAACTGTTTACCTATTATAATAGCAGCAATTTTACACACAGAAAGTGTACGCGTAAAATTAAATACTTTATGTGTACGAAGTTTAAACATTTAATGTGTAGTCATGCGCAAATTTACGCTTTATACTTATGTTTAATAGCTTAAGCACCGACGCTGTAAACTTACACAATATTACCCATCGATGTGTAATTTTCAACTTTAACCTTACACTAGTCGAAATATACATACGGGCAGGGGCTTTTTGCAATTTTCACGGGGTTTTGCTCCAGTTAGATTATTTTAGCTATCTTTTTTATAAAAATATATGTCAATATATAATGCAAACTTTAAAAGTAAATGTTTATGACTTTATGAAAATTTTGCGAAAATTTTCAAGTTTTTACTCAGAGTTTTTTAGAATTTTTCCGAGTATGCAGCTTTTTAGCTCATTGAGTTCTAGTATTATGGTGTTATAATCTTAAGTCGTTAAAAAACTTTTGAACGTAATATTTTTATAGTCAAAAAAAAAAAATTGCCAAAAATCAGGAACATTTTTACCGGCTTAATATTAACACAACACTGCATTAAAATTCAATGAGCTACAAAACTGCATACAAGAATTCTAAAACTCTTAGTAAAATCTTGAAAATTACGAAATTTTGTCCAGTTTTCGCGAAAATTCCACACAGTTTTAAACTTAAGCTTATATTGCCTATTATCTATTGACATATATTTTTATAAAAAATAGCACAAAATAATTTAGCTGGAGCAAAACCTTGTGAAAATTGCAAAAAGTCACTGCCCTTATATTTATTTCGACCGGTGTATAAGTATAATAAATTACCAAACTTCTTTTCTAAAGTTTAAAAATAATATAAATGTAAGGCGCGATAACCTCCGAATAGATTTTACGCCGAGCTTCTCTTCCAATTTGCGTCGTGCTCCTCTTGATTTTCCCTACAAATTGGCCGGACGGGACCTACATGTTTTATGCCGACTCCGAGCGGCATCTGCGAGGCAGATGCGTTTTCACTGAGAGCTTTTCATGGCAGAAATACACTCGGAGCGCTTGCTAAACACTGCCGAGGGGCGACCCTGCTTAGACAAATTATCTTCTAATTGAACAAGTAAGGAAGGCTAAGTTCGGGTGTAACCGAACATTACATACTCAGTTGAGAGCTGTGGAGACAAAGTAAGGGAAAATCACCATATTGTAAAAAGAACCTAGGGTAACCCTGGAATGTGTTTGTATGACATGTGTATACATGGAAGGTATTAAAGAGTATTTTAAGAGGAAGTGGACCATAGTTCTATAGATGGACGCCATTTAGGGATATCGCCATAAAGGTGGACCAGGCCTGACTCTAGAATTTGTTTGTACGATATGGGTATCAAATGAAATGTGTTAATGATAATTTTAAAAGGGAGTGGGCCTAAGTTCTATAGGTGGACGCCTTTTCGAGATATCGCCATAAAGGTGGACCAGGGGTGACTCTAGAATTTATTTTGTACGATATGGGTATCAAATGAAAGGTATTGTAACGAAATTGCTTGCAAATCCTCTTATTTGCAATCCTCTGCTAAGTTAGAATCACTAAACTGTTGAGTAAATAACTCCAATATTGAATAATGGAAAAATGGCCTTTATTAAAGTACTTCACAATACACTTATACTTTGCTACTCGCTGGCTTAATAACCAAACTGATTGATAACTCAAATGAAACTCTACTATTGGCCGCCAGATCGCGTGCTTAATCAAACTGATTGATAGCTCAACTCAAACTGAATTACTTCTTACACGCCTGCCCCGCTTTTATAGTTTACGCTGCATACTTCTAGGCTCTTCGATTTCCAGAAGTTACTAGTTAGTTCGGCTACAAAATCGCCAGCCACAACTACGTGCACAAATTATTGCTCTCTCTTGTGACAACTCAGATAAGATATATGCATGTGTTTGTGCATTGCCGCTCCGCTGCTGGTATACGTACATATGTGTACACGCAATTATTTATTCGTTTATGTAGATACATAATGATTGAATTATTTATGTGAATGTTTGTAGTTTACAGTCTCTCGCGCATACATAGGCGTATAAGTAAATGCATCTGTGTGTGACATCTTTCGGCTGCCTTATATATGTGTATGCATGATTTGATTATTGACGTAAATACTGCTTATCGTGGCCTTGGCATCGCCTTAGTGATGGTATAACTTAGTGATGTTAATATTCGTGACACTGCCTTCCACCTAAGTCTGATCGTCCCGATCAGACAAATCTCTCGATCTAAACGTTGCCAGCCTTTCCAAATGGACCACTTTCATTTTGGTTCGTGGTTTACCGATGGTTTGTATGCGGTACACTACATCGTTGATCCATTTTACAACTTTGTATGGGCCTTCCCAATTACACTGCAATTTCGGGGACAAACCTTTTTTACGTTGTGGGTTGTATAACAGCACCAAATCTCCTTCCTGAAAACCTTCTGAATTAATTGCATTATCATATCTGGCTTTCATTTTGTCACTCATAATCTTTGTTCGTTGCCTTATCAGATCATGTATTTCTCTTAGCTCTTCTTCCAAATCACTAGTGGATTTCCTGACATTTCTCTCCGCATTGGCATCTATCCCAAACTTCAAATCAGCTGGCAGTCTAAGGTCATTGCCAAAAATTACTTTTGCAGGGGTTTGGCCCGTTGTCTCATGCACTGCTGAACGGTAAGCCATCAATAATAATGGTATGCGGGTATCCCATTCTTTATGGTACTTGTCCACTACTTTCCTTAAGTGCTCCTCCAATGTTCTATTGAATCGTTCTACCATACCATCGGATTGAGGATGCAATGCAGTTGTCCGTGTTTTTCGAATGCCCAATGACTTACACATTTCCTGGAACACAGCTGATTCGAAATTCCTGCCTTGGTCAGAATGTAACTCCATTGGTACACCATACCTTGCAACCCATTCGTTTTTAACCACTTCTGCTACTGTTTCTGCTTCTTGGTTTAGGATTGGGTATACCTCTGGCCATTTACTGAAATAATCCATAACCACCAGAACATATTTGTTTCCGCGGTTGCTAGTAGGAAATGGACCTGCGACATCCATGGCGATCCTTTCAAATGGCGCACCTGAGTTATATTGCTTCATCTGGCCATGACTTCGTGTTCTGGGCCCTTTCGCTCTGCTGCAAACCTCGCAGTTTGCAATCCACTCAGTGACCGACTGACGGCAACCAACCCAATAGAATCTCTGTTTAATCTTCTTGAGCGTCTTCGTGATTCCAAGATGACCTCCGCTTGGACCATTATGCAGCTCGCTGAGCACGTCATGAATCCTCTTTCTGGGAACAACTATCAGTTTATTCTTGTATTTACCATCCTCACTCTCCCATACTCGATGAAGGCAACCGGATATCAATTCTAAACTGTTCCACTGTGCCCAATATGACTTCGCAATGGGACTCTCTGCTGACATCTCTTCTCTGTTTAGTCTTTCATTTCGTTCGAGCCCTTGCATAACACGTGACAGATCTGCATCTTCTAGCTGGCACTTTCTTATCTGTTCCTTGTCCCATTCATCTGTACATGTTATATTAATTAGCCGGACATCTATAATGTCTTCGTTAGCCTCGGCTTTTGAACAGTGCTTGCATTCCAAACTACATGGTCTTCGTGACATTGCATCAGCATTTCCATGGGTACTACCTTTTCGATGCTCAATGGAAAAGTCGTAGCTTTGTAGTCGCTCGATCCTCCGTGCCAATTGTCCTTCCGGATTACGGAACTGCAGAAGCCATTTCAACGCTGCGTGATCTGTCCTGACACGGAATCGCTGGCCGTAGAGGTATTTGTGAAAATGTTTAATGCACTCTACCAATGCCAACAGCTCTCTCCGCGTAACACAGTAGTTCCTCTCTGGTTTTCCAATCGAACGGCTGTAATATGCAACTACCTTCTCCTGTCCATCGACCAGTTGTGATAAAACGCCTCCTATAGCATATCCACTCGCACCTGTTTCTAGAATAAATGTTGCTCCTGGAATCGGATATGCTAACATTGGGGCAGTGCACAAACGCTCCTTCAATATTTGGAAAGCCACTTCTTGCTCCTTCTTCCACTCAAAAGCTTTGTTTTTTCTTGTAAGCTCATGGAGGCTATGGGCTACGCTGGAAAAATTTGGTACAAATCGACGGTAATATGTGCACAGCCCAAGGAAACTTCTCAATTCATGTAGGTTCTGTGGTCTTGGCCAATCCTTTACAGCCTCTATTTTTTCGTTCGCAGTGCAGATGCCCTCTGTCGTTACCTTGTGACCCAAATAATTGACTTCATTTTTAAACAGCACACACTTTTTGGGACTTAACTTCAGACCAGCGCCAGCTATTCTCTGGAAAACTTCCTCCAAGTTCTTAAGATGTTCATCAAAGTTCTTGCCCAATACGATGATGTCGTCCAGGTACACCAAGCATGTTTTCCAATGTAGTCCTTTCAGTACCTGGTCCATGAGTCTCTCAAAAGTAGCTGGTGCATTATAAAGTCCAAAAGGCATCACTGTAAATTGCCAAAGACCATCACCGACACTGAAGGCTGTTTTCTCTTTATCTTCCTCCTTCACCTCCACTTGCCAGTAGCCGCTTTCAAGTCCAGCGTGGAAAACCATTTCGTACCAGATAGCGAGTCCAGAGTGTCGTCAATTCTTGGCAATGGGTAGCTATCCTTTTTCGTTACGTCATTCAACTTCCGGTAGTCCACGCAAAACCTCATTGTTCCATCCTTCTTTTTTACAAGTACTACCGGTGAGCTCCATGGACTAGCTGATGGTTCAATGACGCCGCTGTCGCTCATTTCTTGAATGATTTGACTCACAACTTCCCGCTTTGCCAGTGGAACACTACGTGGAGCTTGACGGATCGGCCTCGCATCTCCAGTGTCAATTTGGTGTTTCACAACGTTGGTGCGGCCTGGTTTAGAATCATCCTGGTCAAATATGTTCGCGTACTTTAGGAGCAGTTGTTTTGCCTTACTCTGATATGCTTCCTCTAGCCCCTGCATCCATGCCGTGATGTCATTTGAAAGATCAGTATTACTAGCTGAAACGTGTTCCTGGAGCTGTTCACAGTTAATAACTAATTCAGCCTCTTGGCATCTTCCCAAAATAGCTCCTTTAGTCAGTTTGAGTGGTGACTTGAACTCATTGAGTACTCTTACCGGAATACGTCCATCTTGTTTTGTCATAGCCAGGGTTTTTCCTACAAATATGTTTAGTGCTGATTTGTTTGCTGCTTCGACAACCCACAATTTGTTTGTCCCACAATCTCCATCAACCTTTGCCCAGATGACTGCTTCGGATTTTGGTGGTATTTGCTGACTCTCTTCCACCAGCACTCGAAGCCGAAATTAAGTGGTACATCCATGTTTTTATATCGCATCGTCATGCTTTGCATGTCGATCTTGATGCCCTGGTCGATTAAAAAGTCCACTCCAATTATGATTTCATCAACAATTTCTGCCACTATAAATTGTGTACTACCGTGACGTTCCCAATTGCGACTTCACATTCTACTTCTCCAATTACCTGGGTGTCCTCTCCCGTGGCTGTACGTAATCTTGCTCCAAGCAATGGTCTTATCTTTTTGTTGACTAAATCCGATCGAATGATGGAATGAGATGCACCCGTATCTACACTCAGTAACCGTTCCTTTCCGTCCACATGTCCTCCAACAGTAAGATTGCTCGATCTTCTTCCAATCTGCGAGATAGAGATTATGGGGCATTCAATTGCGGGAGCCAGCTGTCGCCCCTTGCGGGTGACTCGAGTTAGTTTAACGATTGAGTGGTCTTGGATATTTGCTCATCACCTTCTGCTCTGCGTTTACGACCACCCGTATTGTTGGAGCTATTGGGACCGCTGCTGCAATGTCGTGCAATATGACCTGGGTTGCCGCACTTGAAACATTTAATAACTCCGGCATTTTTCTGTTGTGATCCCTTCAGTGCTTCCAAAATAGTGTCTACCCAATCTGGTCTTTCCACTTCCACACGATGAGCTTTGTATGCTGGTTTACTCAATAGTGAGGCCGTTTCCTGGGTCAATGCATGTGATACCGTTTCAGCAAATGTCAGCTTTGGGTTTGCGTATGTAGCTCGCTTCGTTTCCACGTCCCGTATGTCATTTATGAAACTCTGGATTTTTACCCTTTCAGTGTATTCCACGGGTGCGTCCGCATTTGCAAGATGAGCCAATCTTTCAATATCTGAAGCAAACTCCTGCAATGTCTCATTTGCTTTTTGGTAGCGGTTTTGCAACTCAATTTGGAATATCTGTTTCCTATGCTCGCTTCCGTAACGTCTCTCTAAAGCGTTCATCAATGTTTCGTAGTTGTTCCGCTCGTACTCTGGGATGGTCTGTAAGATTTCCGCAGCTGGTCCTTTTAAAGCTACGAACAATGCAGCAACTTTATCTTCCGCATTCCAGTTGTTCACTGCTGCGGTCTTCTCAAACTGTAGCTTGAAGACCTGGAAAGGAACAGAACCGTCAAAAGATGGGGTTTTTACCTTCGTATTACTCGCTGAAGCAGCCGGCCGATTAAATTGCAATTCCTGTATACGACCTCTCAACGCATCCACCTCTGCCTCGAATTTTTCTTCAAACTGCATTATTTTTTCGTCCATGCGCGCTTCGAGTTTTGATGATATACGCGCCTCTTGTGCTTCTAGTTGTACTGTTATTCGTGTCTCTTGTTCTTTCAGTTGGTTTGCCATATATGTCTTTTGTTCTTCCAGCTGTGATGACATATTTGTGGATATTTGTGATGACATTTCTGTTATACGTGCCTCTTGTGCTTCAATCTTCGCTGTTATATGGTTCTCCTGCGATTCCAATTGAGATGCCACTGTCATTGTTTGAGCAGATATTGCAGCCAAAATCATGTTCAAGTCTGTGCTCGTAACTGTCTGCGATGTTTCGTTTTTCTCTTCAATTTTTGTTACTTCCTCACCATCAAGATGAAAGTCATACTCTTCCACATCAATTCCTTCCGCTTCCATTGCCTCTCGTAGCCGTGCCTGAAGTTCAAGTTTAACGCCGCTTGTATTCAATCCACGGCTCTCAAACTCCTTCTTTAGTTGGTGGATCTTCAATTCACTGAACTTTGCCATGTCCTTGTTGTCCTCTGGAATTTATTCAACAATTCCTCTTCTGACACCAATTGTTACGAAATTGCTTGCAAATCCTCTTATTTGCAATCCTCTGCTAAGTTCGAACCACTAAACTGTTGAATAAATAACTCCAATATTGAATAATGGAAAAATTGCCTTTATTAAAGTACTTCACAATACACTTATACTTTGCTACTCGCTGGCTTAATAACCACACTGATTGATAACTCAAATGAAACTCTACTATTGGCCGCCAGATCGCGTGCTTAATCAAATAAACAACTCAAACTGAATTATTTCTTACTCGCCTGCCCCGCTTTTATAGTTTACGCTGCATACTTCTAGGCTCTTCGATTTCCAGAAGTTACTAGTTAGTTCGGCTACAAAATCGCCAGCCACAACTACGTGCACAAATTATTGTTCTCTCTTGTGACAACTCAGATAAGATATATGCATGTGTTTGTGCATTGCCGCTCCGCTGCTCGTATACGTACATATGTGTAGACGCAATTATTTATTCGTTTATGTAGATACATAATGATTGAATTATTTATGTGAATGTTTGTAGTTTACAGTCTCTCGCGCATACATAGGCGTATAAGTAAATGCATCTGTGTGTGACATCTTTCGGCTGCCTTATATATGTGTATACATGATTTGATTATTGACGTAAATACTGCTTATCGTGGCCTTGGCATCGCCTTATTGATGGTATAACTTAGTGAGGTTAATATCCGTGACAGTATTAATGAGTATTTTAAAAGGGCGTGTGCCTAAGTTCTATAGATGGACGCCGTTTCGAGATATCGCCATAAAGGTGGATCAGGGGTGACTCTAGAATTTATTTCGTACGATATGGGTATCAAATGAAAGGTATTAATGAGTATTTTAAAAGGGCGTGGGCCAAAGTTCTAGAGATGGACGCCGTTTCGAGATATCGCCATAAAAATGGATCAGGGGTGACTCTAGAATTTGTTTGTACGATATGAGTATCAAATGAAAGGTGTTAATGAGTATTTTAAGAGGGCGTGGGCCTTAGTTCTATATGTGGACGCCTTTTCGAGATATCGCCATAAAGGTGGACCAGGGGTGACTCTAGAATTTGTTTGTACTGTATGGGTATCAAATGAAAGGTGTTAATGAGTATTTTGAAAGGGAGTGGGCCTTAGTTCTATAGGTGGACGCCTTTTCGGAATATCGTTATAAAAGTGGACCAGGGGTGACTTTAGAATGCGTTTTTACAATATGGGTATCAAACGAAAGGTGTTAATAAGTGTTTTAAAACGGAGTGGGCCTTAGTTCTATAGGTGGACGCCTTTTCGGAATATCGTTATAAAAGTGGACCAGGGTTGACTCTAGAATGCGTTTGTACAATATGGGTATCAAACGAAAGGTGTTAATAAGTGTTTTAAAAGGGAGTGGGCCTTAGTTCTATAGGTGGACGCCTTTTCGGAATATCGTTATAAAAGTGGACCAGGGTTGACTTTAGAATGCGTTTGAACAATATGGGTATCAAACGAAAGGTGTTAATAAGTGTTTTAAAACGGAGTGGGCCTTAGTTCTATAGGTGGACGCCTTTTCGGAATATCGTTATAAAAGTGGACCAGGGTTGACTCTAGAATGCGTTTGTACAATATGGGTATCAAACGAAAGGTGTTAATAAGTGTTTTAAAAGGGAGTGGACCTTAGTTCTATAGGTGGACGCCTTTTCGGAATATCGTTATAAAAGTGGACCAGGGGTGACTCTAGAATTTGTTTGTACGATATGGGTATCAAATGAAAGGTGTTAATGAGTATTTTAAAAGTGCGTGCGCCTTAGTTCTATAGGTGGACGCCTTTTCGAAATATCGCCATAAAGGTGGACCAGGGGTGACTCTAGAATTTGTTTGTACGATATGGGTATCAAATGAAAGGTGTTAATGAGTATTTTAAAAAGGAGTGGGCCTTAGTTCAATATGTGGACGCCTTTTCGAGATATCGCCATAAACGTGGACCAGGGGTGACTCTAGAATTTGTTTGTACTATATGGGTATCAAATGAAAGGTGTTAATGAGTATTTTAAAAGGGAGTGGGCCTTAGTTCTATAGGTGGATGCCTTTTCGAGATATCGCCATAAACGTGGACCAGGGGTGACTCTAGAATTTGTTTGTACGATATGGGTATCAAATGAAAGGTGTTAATGAGTATTTTAAAAAGGAGTGGGCCTTAGTTCTATATGTGGACGCCTTTTCGAGATATCGTCATAAACGTGGACCAGGGGTGACTCTAGAATGTGTTTGTACGATATGGGTATCAAATTAAAGGTATTAATGAGGGTTTTAAAAGGGAGTGGCCCTTAGTTGTATATGTGAAGGTGTTTTCGAGATATCGCCCAAAATGTGGACCAGGGTGATCCAGAACATCATCTGTCGGGTACCGCTAATTTATTTATATATGTAACACCACGAACAGTATTCCTTCCAAGATTCCAAGGGCTTTTGATTTCGCCCTGCAAAACTTTTTCATTTTCTTCTACTTAATATGGTAGGTGTCACACCCATTTTACCAAGTTTTTTTCTAAAGTTATATTTTGCGTCAATAGACCAATACAATTACCATGTTTCATCCCTTTTTTCGTATTTGGTATATAATTATGGCATTTTTTCCATTTTTCGTAATTTTCGATATCGAAAAAGTGGACGTGGTCATAGTCGGATTTCGGCCATTTTTTACACCAATACAAAGTGAGTTCAGGTAAGTACGTCAACTGAGTTTAGTAAAGATATATCGATTTTTGCTCAAGTTATCGTGTTAACGGCCGAGCGGAAGGACAGACGGTCGACTGTGTATAAAAACTGGGCGTAGCTTCAACCGATTTCGCCCTTTTTCACAGAAAACAGTTATCGTCCTAGAATCTACGCCTCTACCAAATTTCACAAGGATTGGTAAATTTTTGTTCGACTTATGGCATTAAAAGTATCCTAGACAAATTAAAAGAAAAACGGCGGAGCCACGCCCATTTTGAAATTTTCTTTTATTTTTGTATTTTGTTGCACCACTGGAGTTGAATGTTGACTTAATTTACTTATATACTGTAAAGATATTAACTTTTCTTTTAAAATTTGAATTAAAAAAAAAAAAATTTTAAAAAGTGGGCGTGGTCGTTCTCCGGTTTTGCTAATTTTTATTAAGCAGGCATATAGTAATAAGTGTAACGTTCCTGCCAAATTTCATCATGATATCTTCAACGACTGCCAAATTACAGCTTGCAAAACTTCTAAATTACCTTCTTTTAAAAGTGGGCGGTGCCACGCCCATTGTCCAAAATTTTACTAGTTTTCTATTCTGCGTCATAAGTTCAACTCACCTACCAAGTTTCATCGCTTTATCCGTATTTGGTAAGGAATTATCGCACTTTTTCGATATCGAAAAAGTGGCCGTGGTTATTGTCCGATATCGTTCATTTTAAATAGCGATCTGATATGAGTGCCCAGGAACCTACATACCAAATTTCATCAAGATAGCTCAAAGTTTACTCAAGTTATCGTGTTAACGGACAGACGGACGGACGGACGGACGGACGGACGGACGGACATGGCTCAATCGAATTTTTTTTCGATACTGATGATTTTGATGTATGGAAGTCTATATCTATCTCGATTCCTTTATACCTGTACAACCAACCGTTATCCAATCAAAGTTAATATACTCTGTGAGCTCTGCTCAACTGAGTATAAAAACCTTATTTCTAAAATTTTGATGTTGCTTTGCCCGGGGTGTGAACCCAGAGCATACGGTGTGGTAGGCGGAGCACGCTACCATCACACCACAGTGGCCGCCGTTTAATTGATTAAAGTTAAAATTTAATTCAATTAAAATCCCCTAAATATCAGTTTTTAACCCATGAGAATTTCAACAAAAAGAAATATATATATTTTGGTGTAACTTTTGTATTAATACGGTTAATGTCTTCCAATAGCCCTAAAATTCACAAAAGTAGTAATTTAAAGTATCAAAATGAAAATATTGTGTTTCCGCTTTGCCAGCAAAAGCTATTTGAATTCTATTTACTTCTTATAATTTTATAAAAATATTTTGTTGCGTATTTTTTGCTTTTTGTGTATACAATTCAGGTTTGAAAGTACATGTTTGAAACTTTTCATAAGTTTCATATATATATAACCCACCTAGTATTTGAAGTTTTAAAAGATACACATAAAGTTTAAATATAGATTTTAAGTAAGATTTCTATGAGAGAAATATTAAAATTAAATAGAAATTATATAAAAGTTTAAAACTTACAAATTCTGAGTGGGTTATAAATGGTTTGTTCTACATATACTGCTTATATAGACATATTTTGTTTCCAGCTGAATATTTGTTTCAGAAAAAAACTATTTGAATTATTGGAAATTCGTTAGCTTATAGATTAAGGTATTCACTTTTTACAACTATGTATGTATATAAACATATTTTGTTTCGTACTTTGTGCTTTTTGTACATATATACAAATATTTCGTTTCCATGTAAATATTTGTTTCAGTGAAAAACTTTTTGAACTATTCGAAAATTGTCAGCTTACAAATTAAAGTATTTACTTTTTGCAAATTGTTTATATTATTTTTTTTACCTCGCGAAGAAGAGGGGTAATGCTTATCAAAATACGTACCATAAATTCCATAGTTTGGGAAATTTCTTTTGGATAAAGTATAATGAATGTGAAGTAAAAATTAATAATTTGTTGAATGCTCGCTAAAATATTGTAGTCATTACTTCTTGTAAAAATAACTTTTTCGATTACTATATAAGTAACAATATTTTTCTTTGACCAGTCATTTTCTGAAAAAATTACAAACGTTATTGCATTTACCGTTTATGTACATATGTATATACGATATATCTTACCAAGAAATGCAATGACAGGTCCGCATGTTGAAAGTTTCGCTATCATATCATCTTTGGTGGTTCCAAACTGAAATATAATTTTTAGAATTGTATTTTTTTAAAAATGTATTTTTTTAATATGAAAATTTTTTATAACTTACATCAAAATGCATAAATATATAACTTGTGTCTTCGCCAAAATATTTTGCAATGCCGCATACTATATCAATATCCAGTACTACTGGTTTTTTACTTGACTTATTTAAAAGTCTAAATACTTTTTCTCGTTCTCTTTCAAATCTTTCAGTGAATATATGGGCCTTAATACCCATCAGTTGCTCGAAGTGTTGCGAAAGGTATTCGCTTTCAAAAATATATGGCCATTCTGCTTGTATTTCTGTAATTGACAGTTTCCAAATTGTTAAAGAACTGCCTCTGCATTGCATGACAGTCCTTCATATACGTTTTTATTGATAGCTTTTCCTCACAACTGCCAGCAGCTCCGTGCATTTGTTTTAAACATTTTGTTTATTTTCGCTTGTCTTTAGGCATTCCGATAAGTTATTGGGCTGCCAATTCTTGCATGTTTGTTGCAGCAGATTTGAGCGTCTTCTTTGCTTTACGCGAATATTTGGGTCAAAATTCATTTTGACGTTATTTGGCGACTTATTTAGAAAATTATTTCTATTTCTCATTATTGTGAGCAACGGTGGTGTAGAAGTCGATATGACGTTTCCTTCATTGTCTTTTTCCATAAAGGAGTCAGGGAAACGACTTGCAGCTTGATGTGTTACCATTCGTAAAATACCCATCGGAATGTACAATGACAACATTCTTAATTCGTCGACTAACAAGTTAGCAAAAGTATTTATCAATTTACTTAATTTCTCTTTTTTATTTAATTTGTCCAATATGTTTGATGGTACTTTTTCCCATGGTATTTAAAATTTTTCAAATAACTGTTTAGCATGGCAAGTTGTCTCAGACGAAGACGTTAAGACACCGCTGGACATCGACATAGTTGTAGCGGGTTGGTGTCGAAATTCTGTATGTACAAAATTCTAAAAACAAAATTCTCCTTTTTTAAAATTCTGCTTTCAAAATTCTGTATTACAAAATTCTGTATTACAAAATTCTGTATTACAAAATCCTGTATTAAAATATATATATATTTTGAAAAAGTGCGTCATGCACAGTAATTTTGCGTAGAACACCTTTCTGCATAGGCGGCCTTCGTCCGCGCTTATAAAAAATAACCCTGGGCTATGCCATGCCAAGTCTGGGTGTGTGGTATAACCGTGGCTACCGCCACGGTGATGTCCTTCTGCGTAGTGTACACTTCTGCCTTCGGCCGCACTTTAAAAAAATAACCCTTGGCCGATCCAACACGGGCTACGCCATGCCATGATTCCGGAATTTTGACTTCCAGAATTAAACATGCAGCATTTTGAAAAAGCAGAATTTTAGAAAGCAGAATTTTAAAAAAGCAGAATTTTGTTCAAGCAGAATTTTGTTGCAATTTACAGAATTTTGTCACCCAGAATTTTGGAATACAGAATAATGACACGCTCCCAGTTGTAGCATCACAATCTTTGAAATGGGAGGATTCCGATGAAAGTGTAAAAATAAATCACTGGATATCAGATTTTTCAACTTGGTTTGCCGAATCATCGGCACTGACTAAAGTTTCACTTTCATTATTCATTTGGTAGTATGTTGCAGTATTGTCGACGATCTCAGATATGCAACTACTTTGTTGTTCTCTAAGTGCCGAAGAAGAAGATGTTTGAATAGTCCTTTCAGTCCGTTCACTAGAACCCAAAAGCATAAATATTGCATTATTTTTCAAGTAATACTCGAGCACAGAATCGTTGCATATTTCTGACCCATCAATTTCTAGTACTAGTGATGTACCTTGAATTCCATATGAATTAGGTGTAAATAAAATTGTATTGATTATTAAATCATTTATTAGCAAAATATACCTTTTTCAATTATAAGGTCTATTGATGGTATTGATAAAAATACTTTCTTGATGCTCCTGTCAAAACTCCAAATCTTGCACGCATATTCCTCCATTTTTTTAATCTTATTATGTATATGTTCTTATACTAGTGCTAATAATAAATATAGTTGTAAAATATTTATTTAATTATTTTAATCTTATTACGTATATGTTGTTATACTAGTTTTAATAGTACATGTAATTGTGAAATATTGAAGTTATGGCATTTGATTTATTTTTTTTTTCCTTTATTAACAACTTTGATATACAATATATATACATACAGTCTGAGTCTGAGTTAAAAGGCTTTTTCAATAAATGAAGAAAATAAACTTAGGTAATATCTTTTTCTGTATAAATGAATTTTTACCGGATTTCTAATTAATAGATTGTCAAAATTAATCATTATATATTGATTTTTAGATTCAAAATAACTTTCGTACAGAAGTGATTTATAGTTCTACCACATTTTTATGAGCAAATATGAATTTTATTATCAGGACTGTAATGTTTCCTTGATCATCTTGATCAATAACAACGAAGTCATTATTTCTAAATTCTATACTGCTATAAGAGATATTTTTTGTTATAAATGAAAAATTTTCAGGTATTTTAAAATTAAACATATTTTCTGAAAGTTTCCCAACCGAATTGCAAATTACTTTTAACTTAAATCTGTCGTCGAACACAATTGCTTGCATTTGTTAGTGACATTCTGAAAGGATTAATGTTATGTTTTTAAAATTCTTCGAAACCTCGGACTTTCTTTTAAAATATTGATGCTTTTGCTCAAAATGCATAGTCCGCAAATGTTTTAAAGGGCCAAACTTTCTTATTAAATTGGGATCGTGGCAAACATAATGATGTTTTGCGCACAGGTTTGGGTCAGGCAAACTTTCTTTTCTATATTCCATATACTCGGATATGTAATGTGAAAGTAATGAAATTTGATCCTCGTGAATCTCTGAGCAAAATATTCAACCATTTTTCCTAAAAACTGCCAAACGCTATGATCATACTCAGAAAACTTATGCAGCATAAGAAGCGGAAATAAAAATAAAAAGTGCCGAATTCCATCTGCTTTGCCTGGAAGTTTCTTCATGTTAGAAAAGAAATTGAAATTTTTAATTTTTTTCCTATTTTTTAATACGACATAATAAAATAATCAATGCATTTATTTTAAGGTTTATAAAATACTTCAAAATTATCATTTAATCATAGGGAACTATTCCTTCAAATAAATCATGGTATAAACAAGGGGGAAAACCATTGCACACGTGATAATACGTTAATTTGTTTAGGAATGAGTTTCTCAGTACTCCATATTCAAAGGATATATTTCATTAACACACTCTTCGTAATTTGTAGGGTTGCGTTCTTCAAACATATTTACATCAAACTCATTTAAGTTGTCTCTTTTGTAAAGACACTATCGGCAGAAATAGTAGCTAGTACTAAAATTTTCATTGAATCCGCCAATTTGATGGCTGCCCAAGTTATCACCAATCATTGCTATTATGCTTCCACGGTAGTTTTTATCGGAACCATTTATATTCCTGTCAATTCCGGTGTTTTCTAGTTCAAGTAAATCTTTAATAAGAGGCTGAAATACCTTTTCGATTCCAAAATTCTTTAATAAACTCTTTTTACATAATAAAACAAGTTGAATATTGTTAATGTTGGATCGATATTGAACTGGAATATTACCAACCATCATGAATACTCCTACTAGCTTATGTTTTTTTTTAGATGATCCCAAAGATTGCAATTTTCAAATGCATCCTGAAACATTAGCTCAATTCGTTTGGGGTTTTCATTGAAAAAAGGCGAAGTTTTGTATATGGAACCGTCGTTGTATTTCGATTTTTTTCTCTATTCCAATCATGAATATAATATTGTTCAATAGGTTGCGGTACACATCAAACATTAGATGGAACATGTTTATAATATTTTTCATACAGTTCTTTTGGCTGAATATTTTCAATTCCAATAACTTTCATTGGATCAGTTGCAGAAGAAGTATATTTAGCATTTTTTCCATAGAATTTTTTATTTAATCCTTCTGCAGCTAAACCTATGGGAACATATTCTGAAGTCGCAGTGCCAGACATAGTTGCTCCAATATCAAATGCTGTTCGAGCTCCCAATGGTGTAACTTTACATTTTACTTTTGTAACTTCTGCTGTAGAAGGTAGCATATCATATTCAGCTTTACTTAAATACAATGGTACAAAATCTACAGGAATTAGAGCTAATGAAGTTGTAATTTGATCAGTAGTTGCAGAAGTTTGTATAATTTCAGTTCTATAACCAGAACTTTTTAAAATTTTTGTTTTAGAAAAATTCATATGATTACTAGAACATGGTTGACTTGGTCTTATCCATCTGATACCCTTAGAAGGGGAACCTCCACTTCCCGTTGCACCCGATCGCGCCCCCGTATTCGGGCCACGACCTGAACCACTTTGGAGATGAATATTTTCTTGCATATCAACATCCATATTAAGAGTATTATTATTACGATAATGAGGCTTTTCAATAAATGTAGGATCAGGCTCCCTTGTTTAATCAGTATCACTATCGTCTGAAGGCTTTGATCGCTTGGTGGGAGGTTCCATTGGTTCTGGTGCTTCCGGAAGTCTCGTTATTTGTTCCAGAAGTTGTAGCTTGTTCCTCATTTATAATATTATGTTGCGCGTCGTAATTTAATAATATCCTCCTTGTGCGTAATATGAATATATTTGGTTAGCTAT
The DNA here is from genome assembly GCF_040869045.1 of Eurosta solidaginis. Taxonomy (NCBI): domain Eukaryota; kingdom Metazoa; phylum Arthropoda; class Insecta; order Diptera; family Tephritidae; genus Eurosta; species Eurosta solidaginis. Next base: position 70,089,732 of record NC_090324.1, on the reverse strand, counting down.
TAATGCATTTTTTTTTTTAAATCATAAATATCTCTAAAACCGTCTCTTCCAGGTTTAAATTTAATATTATCCCATTCTTGAGCTAAATGCATTTCTCTATATGCATATTGTTGCGGGGGGAATGTGGCACCCGTGTCGTGGGGCGCGATGGCACGCAAATAAAAGAAATAAAAAGGAAGAATTAGTAACGAGCAATAAAAAATTTATTTCACTTTATAAACAATATAAATTCTGTATTTGTTATGGAATAGAAGTATTACTTCACAACCGAATTCTAAATTCAATGTTCCAGAGTGTTTAATCACAAATTCGTGCACGGACTAAATTAGAATTCAACCAGAAAAATATACTGGTAAAAAGAAAGAGTTAATTAAATTCACACTTCACTATACACTCTGACAATTCGAATTTATCAAATTAATTACTTGCAATCTTAATGCAAGTGCAAATGGTTAAATATAAGAAATTTACACTTGGCAATTCAAAGTTCAAAAATTAAACTTGAGTAATCGGCAAAATTAATTATAAGTCGAAAAATGGAAAATGTGGAAAATGGTCTGTTTGTATTACTCACCTGGGGCTAGCTGCTGGCTCGTGAACGTTCCAAAATAGGAGAAGGAGCCAAGACCGCGAACAAGTCCGCGGCACCTGCCGATAGCTAACTTTCGTTGAGTTTTTCCCCTTAAAAGTTAGCTCTCGGCTGGTGTTAGCCGTTAGCGGTATTAATAACAAAGTAACTAATGTGCGTGTTAGGGTGGTCCGAAATATTTAGGCTGGTGGCCTAAACACATATAATAATTGACCAAATGTTTTTTTCTCTATTTGACATACTTGGGTATTGAACACCGAAAATTGGTTCAAAACCATATTTAACAGATAATCCAATAATTCCAATTAGTTCTGCTAAACTTTGATTATGTTTCCAATCATTTATAAAATTATTTATTGCCTCACGATCAGCTTCTCTTACATATTTGTTCCTCTTTGGTTGCTAACTCATATTCTAAGTCGTGAATATATGCATCAACATCTACATCACCTACTGGTTCATCGTCTTTATATATTGTATTTCCGGATCCCAAATAATTATGCCCTGGATATGTGAATCCGTCCCTGTATTTAAACACACTAATTTTAGAAATGTTGCACACGGCGTTAAATACATTTTTGCAACATTGTATCATATCTATTTTTAGCAGTATCGCTATTGCGCATTTGGAATTTGCGCAGTAAAAATAACAAGACATTATGACGACGACGGCGACAAGAACGCTGGCAGAGGCAGAGACAACGCCGGGAGAGGACGCAATTTTCCCAGATCATGACATTAGCATCATGGCCTACGGCCGATGCTGTCGATCGGAAAATTGCTTCCTCTGCCGGCGTTGTCTCTGCCTCTGCCAGCGTTCTTGCCGTTCTTGTCGTCGTCGTCATAAACTTGGGTCTCTCTTCGCTACACTCTTCACTAAATAAAAGATTTAAAGTTTAGGTTTTTTGTCTTTTCAAAAACGTTATAATCGTTTTAATTTTTAATTTCTTCTTTTAATTATTGACTTTGCACGTCACAAATTAACTTTATTAAACAAAGGACTTCTAATATGCAAAACTTATAAAAAGATAACTTTCAATTCAAAAATAAAGACATATGTTTAAATGCTTTGTATATAACTATACAACAGGAGCGTGTCCGCGATTGCCGGCTAATAGTGCCTGACTAGTTCGTTTCAATGCATTATTGTTCGTTGCAGTGCATTATTGAGGACGATGTTAGTGGTCGTGTTGGCGGCTTTCCACTCGCCGCGCACGGCTGCGCATAAGAATTTCGCCGCCGTTGATGTGTTGATAACGTCGGCTTAAACTTCCTGCCCGCCCTGCAGGGAGGTGCTTGTAAGCATGAAGGATTTCAATGTTACAATGATAGGAATATAATGAAAAGAACATTTTTTATGGTACTGATTATGGCCGATAAATATTTCTTTTGGGCTGACATAGTTGAATTTTTCTTTTAAATATTTACTTCTTTTATAAGGTGTTTCAAATTGATAAATATTGGATGCTAATGAGTTTGTAATTCCTACATTAACCAACATTGATTTATATTTAGCTATATCCAGATCTTCACATACTCTACTCAAATTTTGCCATACTTCACTCTTTTGAAGTGCTAAAATATCTTTTAATTCTGATACTAAAAAGTTAAGCGCAGTTTCCGATACTTGAAAATAACATTTGGATTTAATAAGCAAATTTGCAAAGTTTTCATTAATATAGCTATCGGGGGTAAGAACTGAGTCAGACCCATCAGCATCTATGTTTTCCTCCGCCACTGAGTTGCACATTGATTGATTTTCATGATAACCTACGTTTTTTCTTATTTTATGTATTCTATATACATGAGACTTAAAAGCACAATAACTAGTAAATAATTTATTGCAAGACTCAAAAGGACAAGCGATTTTGTAACTACATCTTAAATGAATGTATAAATGCGGTAAAATTAGTTTGCTATTAGAAATGTAATGAGCGTTACTATGAAGCATAAATCTTTTTATAAGTAATTATCCTCGGGCACCAAAGCTGTAACTCTTCGAATTTCATACATGTGATCCAAGCTGCCTTTAAGTGCAGCTAAACAAATACCAGACGTACTTGACTATAAGTGGTCTCGGCATAACTGAAGTACCCTTTCTTAGTTTGAATGAATACTATTTAACAAAAAAACAACCCTAACAGGTCCAACGACCTAACTTACTTATTTCAGAAGTTGACTGAGTTTTGTGTAAGTTATGAGTACGTCATTATTTGCGGCGATTTCAATATAGACATTCTTAGTAGTAGCTCCCGTAGTAAGTCCATCATAGACAGCTTTGAATCGTGTGATTTACATATTACAAATCAATTCGCCACCCGTTTTGCTCCCAACAGTAAACCTAGTCTGCTAGACCTGGTATGTGCTAATAATGTCAATTTCGTAAATCATTTTGACCAATTTCCCATGGAAGGCATTTCTGACCATGAAATGCAGATATTATCGTATGACTTGAAATTTAACACTAAAGAAACTGGCTTTGAATTAACATATAGGAACTACAACGGTATTAACTTAGAAGCTCTAAATGAAGATGCCTCTCGTCTTGATTGGAGTGGATGTGTGTATTTTTCTACGTTAGATGAAAAATTGCAATATTTTTATAACATTGTTAATTACCTCTTTAATGCACATGTTCCCCTAAAAACCATAAAAGTTCAAAGCCATAAGAAGCCGTGATTTACAGCGGAAATTTTAAATTTAAATTTAAAAAGCGTGGGAGAGCGTATAGGGAGTGGAAGCGATCTCATAATGCAACCCTTTGGGAAGCTTACCGCGTTTTACGAAATCGGGTTAATCTTTGCATCCGCGATGCTAAGGTAGCTTATCTGAATGCTAAGTTTGATACTAATTTACCTCCTAGAATTATGAACTCGTTCTTTTTACGCGGCCAATCAAATGATAGTGAAACTAATGCTATTATTTATGAAGATGATAACGATCATGGTAAAATGCTGTAGCCGGGGTAAAAAGTCGGCCTACCTCAGGTACTTTTGATTTCACTGTGGTAACTGAGAATGATGTGCGAGGAGCTGTTATGGCTATTAAGTCTAATGCCGTGGGAATCGACGGCATTAGCTTGCATTTTATCAAACTTATACTTCCCTTTACCGTTTCTTCACTAACGCATATATTTAATTTTTCTATAATAACCAGTGGATTTCCAAGTGAATGGACAACGGCGAATGTTATTCCCGTTCCTAAATCAAATTCTCCGGACTCCTGCAAAGACTTTAGACCAATTAGCCTACTGCCTGCTTTATCCAAAGTATACGAAAAGCTACTATCAAATCAGATAATTGACAATATTAATGACAACCACTTGCTGTCTGAAGTCCAATCAGGTTTCAGAAAAGGGATTAGTTGTGCTACATCCTTGTTGAAGATTCTGGAAGATATGCGTCCAGCTTACGACAACAACGATCTTACGGTATTAGTACTTCTAAACTTCTCAAGAGCTTTTGATATGGTTGATTTTAAAATACTACTTCGCAAGCTCGAAAATTACTACAATTTCAGCACTTATGCAATTAAGTTAATGCAAAACTATCTCACTGGCCGATTCCAGCGAGTTCAGTGCGGTGATAGACTCTCTGATTTAAAGTCCATAACGTTGGGCGTACCACAAGGATCCATCCTGGGACCAGTATTGTTTACATTTATCATCAATGACATAGTCGCCTGTTGCCGCCACGCATCTATACATCTTTACGCTGACGATACCCAACTCTACATGTCGCGCCCGATCGGGCTCTCCGAAGACTTATTTGTTAGGCTGAATAATGATTTAAAGCGCATAAGTAACTGGGCTCGCTCAAATAAAAGCTACATCTTAATGCGTCAAAATCTAAGGCGATTGCAATATCGAACGCAGCATACGATTTAAGCAGCCTTCCTGAAATTTTGCTAAATGATGATAAAATAGGTTTCCAGGATGTGGTTACCAATCTAGGCTTCAAAATTAATTCTAGTCTTACTTGTGCTGACCATATCAGCTTTGTGGTGGGTAAAGTCTATAACACCCTTCGCCATCTTTACAGAACTACCTACTTACTACCGCGAGACACTAAACTGAAGCTGGTCAAAACTCTTATAGTACCTCAAGTTTCTTACAGTGTACTTATATATGGTAACCTTGATTCGGTATCGCTTAACAAACTTCAGCTGGGCATAAATAATGCCGCCCGATTTGTTTTTTCTAAAAGAAAGCACGATCACATATCTTCGTATGCCGTGCAAATACTCGGGAGTGACGTTTCCAATTTCTTAAAAATGAGAAATCAATGTTTCTTGCACAAACTTCTGCATTCTCAATATCCCGCTTACCTATTTAATAAGCTAACCTTATGTCAGTCCACTTGAACCTTGAATCTGTTGATACCGGCTTTTAAATACAGTACAATCCGTCTAAGGAACTCACTTCCTTCCAAGACAAAAGCAATTCGTAAGGCAGGATGTTTCAAACAAGCAGTATTATATTTCCTAAACTCGTAACTTACCCTAATTTACATAACTCAAACCTTCATTCTTCAAACATTGGTCTGGAATTGTTGCTATCACACTATTAATAATTATATAACTTATATGCTTTTTATTATTTTTAATCAAAATTTTGTACTCATTCTTTATTAAGTTTATTTATATGTAACTTCAATTTTTTTTGTAAATAAATATCTAAATTTGATGTAGTATGTAATTTACTTGTTTTTTTTTATTGATTAATATTATTTTTTTATTATAAAAATTTTAAAATTTCAAAAAAGAATTGAAAGCAGTTAAGAAAGAATTGAAAATGCAAGTAACAATAAAATATAATTATACTTGGTAGTTGGTGTTTTCAATTACTGAGTATTGGTAATGGTAATTGTAATTGTACTTGATTCTACCAGCTCTACTACATACGCAGCTTACGATTGACATCAATAAAATTACGTTAGGCAAAATTTTACTTTTTTGCTCTTGGCTGCCACTTTTTTGAACCACCCATATGCAAATGACTATATAGGCTGTGAAGTTGAGAAGAGCAAACCTCAGCTACCAAAATCTACATCAAGAGGAGTAGTTGAAGGATTACGGTATATTGGTTGCATCACTGTTGACTGTATTTTAAATGAATTTAATCATCTTTTATTTCATTCATATTTTTATACATAAATAAAAATAAATGCCAAACACTGTCGAGGGGCGACTCCGCATAGAAAAACTGTCTCCTAATTGAAAAAATGTGTTTCTAAAACTTTTGATGTTGCTTTGCCCGGGGCGTGAACGTAGGACCTTCGGTGTGGTAGACGGAGCATGCTACCATCACATCTCGGCGACCACATACATATCTATGTATAATTTGGATTGCTGATTTTACTAATTAGTAAGGCCTTGACAATAAGCACGATGCTGAGCAAAGCTCACATGAAACATTAATTCTGCTGACATAACGGTAGCTTGTAACGGCATAAACTAATCGAGATAAATACAGAAATTTATGTATCAATATAACTAAGGCCGTCCGTCCATCTGGGAACACAAGTTGAAATACTAACCCCTAATCTAAATTTTCGAAAAGGGGCGTGGCACGGTCTTCGTCTGAAAATATAAATTTTCAAAATATTATTGGTAATAAATTAAAAACGGTTTAAATTGCTATAACTGGGTAACTGATAGACTTTTAAAGGGATCTTCGGCGAACATAATATGCAAAATCTTTGCGAAAACCTCTTTTATATCAATTCTATTTTACGCCTATAGCATGCACATATCTAACTATAAAATAAATAAGTAAAATAATTTTGGAAATAGGCGTGGCACCGCACCCTTTCCGACCAAGCATTGTCTAACATTTTGGGAAGCGCCACTCGATGATTTTTGCTGAAAATCAAGGAAACGGAGGGAAAAATAAATGAAATTGTTTCCGGACCACGCCCACTTATATATAAAAGAGGTTTAAATGGACCGTAGACAGATATAGTCCACTATATCTTCGCGAAAAATAAATTTTACTTCTTAAATGCATTTATAACAAAAATTTATAAATACAAAATAATTGACATGGGGAAAAGTATGTAATTGGCATGACTCAAGAAAACTAGGCAGGTGATCCCAGTGTACAACAACCAAAATTTAACGGTCCTCAAAATGGTCATGAATTTTAAAGTAGTAAGAATTTTTGTTGTTATATCGACCTACTGATTTGTAAGATCGCGGGTTTGAATCGAGCTCAACGCATAACAACAATTATTTTATCATTATTATTGTTATGATAAATTTTTTCTTAATTGCAAAAATTATTAAATTAAAATAGAAGATAGAAAAAATTTGGACAACTGCCAAAGCTCGTTGTATAGATCCATTTCGGGAACTGCTAAATTCCTTCATCGGCAACGTTTAGGTGCCGCTGCTATAACCATTCAGCCATCACAGCGGTTTTTTGTTTGTCTTCATTATTCCTACTTCTATTCTGATCCTTGCCAATTGATATTCACAGCACTGCGACATCTGTTGCAGAATGGACGTGAAAATTGGACTTGTTTGATGGCAATGAAGCCATTGTGTCATATTTTATTGACACTTTTTCCCCATGCTCTGTGATGTATTAACAATTTTTGTTGTTATATCAGCCTACTGATTTGATTGGGAGCATTGCAATTGATGTACCGACAACAAGTTTTACCTCCTTTGAGCAGACGTGGCAGACAGTCGTCCTCTCGAAGTAGGTCCAGCGCTTTTTGCTTGCATACCATTGCGCTTGTAAGGTGGGTGCAGCTCTCCTTGATACCATACGTTTGCTCTGTGTTGATTAAGACTGTGCTGTACTTCAGGTCTATGCGATGTCCGTCTTTTACAATTGCTCTGGTGATCAGATGGTTAAATCTCGTTTGGGCCACCTTTGGCATGGACACAACGTAGAGTAGCATTGTGCCGTTGGTGTAGATTGAAGGTTCGCTGAATTCTATTGCTTCGATCACATTGCTGTATGGAAGGACATCTACTTCGCTTATAAGTCCATTGATCTCTTCTTTGTCTAGTAGGTTGCTGTTGACAATACCTGCCTTAGCCATCTGGCAGGCCTGCACCAGTTCGTTAATATCGTCCTTCAGGATCATGACTTTCTGAAGGATTTCTTGGGAAAGCTTTATGAGATGATTCTGGCCAATGATGTCATTCGTGTTGGTTACGATGCCGTTGACAACCTGCAATAACTCATGAGTTTTCTTAAATATTTCAGAGTTTACCTTGTATTGTTGGTTATTGTTAGATACTAGCACGTCTTGGGCTCGTAGGAGCTCATCCCAGTCGGAAGCGTCGGGTGAACCGGCTATCCATTTCCAAGCCGATCCTATCCAGTTGATTGATCGCTTGATTCTCTTGTTCTTTGGGCCTTTTAACTCCTCGAGCTGCGTTTGGATTTTACTCAAGTGGAAAGAAATGACGTCTGTGAGGTCGTTCGTTTCATCCAGTTTCTTGACTTCAATTTCCAGGCGGTTTGCTATTTCCTCATAACGGGCTAGGTTGATTACATGAATTAATTTGAAGTAGCCATTGATTATCCAGCGGTACCCATCACGTACGGTTACCACTGGCGAGTCGAGATCGAATACCACATATGCTTGTGCGGATGCACAGAGGCAGATTCTAGGAGTCGGAGTACACATAATTCTAATAACTAGTGAAATACATAGTTAACTATTGCTATTAAAAAATTTACATTTCAAAGTTTAAGTACTAGTCTAAGTAAATTTCAAATTTCATTTTAATTTAGGTATATTTTAGATTTCAAATTGTAATTAACATTTCACGTATAAAGTAGACTATTTTTAAATCCTACTGCTATACCTAATGAGTGGAGTTCGGGTCGGCAAGGGTTTGACAGGATTTTACGAGGACCCAGGAGTGATGTTAAAAGTGGAATTTTTCTGACAGTTAGTTTTCAGTAATTAATTTAGTAAGTTAGTTGTTAGTTTTTGTTAGATTTATATTTTTTCTTTTTTTTGTTACTTTTTTTGTAAGTTAGTTAGCTTTAGGTTTTTCTTAGTATTAGTATTTTTCGAGGAATGTTTCCCCTTTTTTTCTTTTTTTTTTGTTTTTTTTTTTTTTGTGGCTTTTAGCGCCTTTGATTTGTGAGATCATGTTTCTCTCTCAAATAATTCTTTAACTTTTGTTCTTTTGTTTTACTTTTTTTTTGTTTTCTTTTGCGGCTTTTAGCGCCTTTTATTTGTGAGATCATGTTTCTCTCTCAAATAATTCTTTAACTTTTGTTATTTTGCTTTTCTTTTTTATTTTGTATTGGAATGCAGGCATAAACTCAGATGACATGACGAAGGCTCGTGAGTATCCCCTTTGAAAGTGAACAACATAAGTTTTTGTAAGTGAAAATTTTCCCGCCCATCGAACGAGTGACTTCTCATGTCAATTAAAGCCAATAGTCCCATGGAGGAATTGAACCACTTCGATTGATATCGCTCGGACCACCGAGTTAACTGGAATTGAACCAATACGACAGATCGAATACAAAAGTGAATTTGTACCCGGACCACCTGGGCTTAGGGATCTATGCATGAGTTTTTTACCTCTTGACCAACATTATTAATTCTTCGGCCTTGCCGAGCTTTTGAGTGCTTGAATTTCGACCAGAGGAGCCAAAATTTCTCGAACCAGCTATGGGGGATCGTGTGTATCCGTTTTAGAGGTCGCATTGCCATTTGTCATGTTCGATGGCGCCACCTCCTACTAAGGCACGATTTGTCCTACTTAGAAGCCCGCTCTTGTTTTGAAGTTCCCTCTTAGTGCCGAATCTCGCCTCTTATGTTTTTTGTAAGTTTTTAATGTGTCCTTGGACATTTTGTCTGTTTATAGACATTTTTGTTTTCGTTAGATATTTTTAATATCCGATTTGTGGAATTTTTCCCCACTTTGCGTGGTTATAGTGGAATTTCTATTTTCCGCCACAGCTTCTTTCTTATAAAGTGGCTTTTGCTTGCTTTTTATTTGTTTATTAGCTATGAATAATTCATCGCCACTGTCAAAATTGCGGGGGGGGGCGAACGAGTTTTATTATTTCTTAAGTTCCTACTTTCCTGTTCGTGTAGAAGAAGAGCCTTTATGTCCTCGTTAGTGCGCTCCCGGAAGTTTGCTAAATCCTGGTAATTTATCCTAGCGGTCCTATTCAGAAAAACATCAGCCGGTTTGCGCTTTATTACGGAATGTATTGTGTTATTATACCTATCCACAGTTATTGCGACGCGTTCTTCAGGTGTTAATCTAGGAAATTCAACGGAAAGGCAGCGGTATATTTCGATCAAAGTAGAGTGTAGCCTCTCTACCTGACCATTGGCCTCGCTTCGCTGCGTTGGTGTTTGGTATATTTCTATCCCTAAGGACCTGATATAATTTAATACAAGTGGTGACAAGAATCCGCGTTCATTGTCCATGACCAAGGCTCGTGGTACTGTGAAATAATGCAGCGCGATCGTTAGGTTCATTCGCAAATGAGGAGATGACTTATTTTTGATTGGTAAGAGCTTAGCAAATTTGGTAAATTTGTCGATACAACTCAAATATTTTTGTCATTCAATTTCGAAGATGTCGATGTGCAAGATTTCGCACGGATAACTAGGAATGGGAGTTGGTTGCTCATATGGTTTAGAAGGGTGCCTATCGTATTTGTTCAATTTACATGTTTCGCATTGGCTAATGTATTCCCTAATCTGTTTGGACATTGCGGGAAAATAAAATTTTTCCAGTACCTGTTCCCTATTCTCACGAGCATTTCGATGCGCGCGCTTGTGCTCCTTCTCGATAATGTCGAATACCCTATCGGCTATTGTCACATCTTCTACCACGCGCTGCGTGATCCTAATTTTATATCTGCTGAAATTGTTAACGTATACAGCCTGCAAACTATGGAGGTCATCTTCCGGAATTTTAATGCCATTTATAACATTTGGGTTGAGGTAATTTTTGAGGACTGGTGACAAAGCTTCGACGCTTAATACAGGCATTGTGACAAAGTACCTTTTGTACCCCCTATGAGGCTCTTCTGTACACTCGCAACTCGCCCCCCGCCTAAAAATTATTTGATTTCTAAACACATTTATGGGTGCCTCTACGTGAGGTATGAGGTCAGAGCTGTCCTGCTCTGCGGAGTGCATGGTACCCTCTGAAGCAGTGTCAGTTTCAGACACCGCCTCAGCTATAGTACTCGATGATTGTACAGCTATGGAGTCAGTGAGTGCGTTCACTTCCGTCTTGAGACGGGAGAGTGCATCAGCGACTACATTTGTCTTACCTGGCTTGTAGATTAACTCGCAGTTATATTCCTCTATACGAGCTTTCCATCGCTTGAGCTTTGTATTGTAATTACGATTACTCAAGGAGAATATCAGAGGTTGGTGATCAGTGTAAACCCAAATTTTCTTTGCGCCATAAAGGTAGGAACGCAAATTATCTAGTGACCAAACAATAGCTAGAAGCTCTTTTTCATTCGTAGCGTAGTTTTCTTCGGCTTTGTTTAGGGACCGCGATATGTAAGCTATCGGTTTATCGTCGCCTATTGATCCTTGTGATAGTACCGCGCCAATGGCGTAGTTTGATGCGTCCGTTGTCAAATTAAATGGTTTGGAAAAATCTGGAAATGCTAATACGTCCGCTGACATTAGTAGTTTTTTCAGCTCGCAGAAGGCCTCTAAGGCATCCTTGTTAAGCATAATCGCTGCATTTTTGGACGCGTTTGCTTTTACCTGTGCATTTTCCCCCCGAGTGAGGTTGATGAGTGGCTTTGCGACCTTGGCGTAATCCCTAATGAATTTCCTATAGTATGAGGTCATACCAAGGAAACTTTTTAAATCCTTCAAATTTTCCGGGGGTGAAATCGTTTTAATAGCTTCTACCTTTTTTGGGTCAGCGCGTTCCCCATCGGGAGTAATAACATAGCCTAGAAATTCGACTTCTTTTTCAAAGAAGCATGTCTTTTCCAAATTAACCTTAAGATTCGCCTTCCAAAGCGTTGCAAAAACCTTCTCAACATTAACGAGATGTTCCTCTGCATCCTTGCCAAATACGAAGATGTCGTCGATATAGACGTAACAAATTTTCCCGATGTACTGCTTGAGGACATCGTCTATCATCCTTTGGAAAATCGCAGGCGCATTTTTCAACCCGAATGGCAACCGATGAAATTCATATTTACCATTCATTGTGGAGAAGGCTGTCTTTGGGATGTCCGAATCCTTCATGGGAATTTGGTGAAATCCGGAAGTCAATTCAATTTTAGTATAGAAGTTGGCTTGGCCAAGGCTGCAAAGAGTAGCGTTTATATCGGGAATTGGGTAAGTATCGGCGATAGTTACAGCGTTCAGCCGTTTATAGTCTATAACCATACGATACTGTTTGTCCCCATTCGCCTTAGGTTTTTTAGGGACTACCCAAATTAAGGAATTGTATGGGCTTTTCGACGGCCGGATGATACCTTCGTCTAGGAGCTCATTTACCTGTTTTTCGACTTCATCTCTCATACATGCTGGGTAGGGGTAGGATTTACTATACACCGGTTCGTCGGTTGATGTTTTTATTTCTGCTCGGACATTCGTGTTTGCAAGCTCATAGCCGTTAAGTGGTTTGAAAAGACCAGAGTATTTATCCAATAGTGAATTAACCTTTCCATGGATATCAAGAGGTAGGTCCTTTCCTAATGTGAAGTTTACATCGAGAGATCTTCTGTCTTTCAAGGGGATTTTGTAATTGTCTATACTAAGGAGGTTATTCTTCCTATCTATTATCGCGCCTAATTTCCTCAGGGTATCGTCCCCAATGATTCCGCAGAATTCACTAAGAGTCGGTAAAACGAAGAAATCAAATTCGGTGGAGTTACCCACACTTTCGAATAATTTTAGTTTTACTTTATCCTTTATTGGCACGCTACCCTCCACCGAAGCTACATTGCATAATTTCTTTACAGGAGTTGTTTTCTTTGCAATATTATTTTTTATAAAATTCTTATTTGCGCCGGTATCCACGAGGAAATCCAGCACACGACCGTCAGGCAAAGTATATTCTAAGTATGGTACACTAGATGACCGGAATACAGAAAATCCTCCGAGTTGTTTTCACTTGGCGATTCCCTCAGGTCCATATCTCTCTCTTCGTTCCCCTCGGGTGTAGTGTGGAACACCCTTTGCTGCTTCCGTGGTAGATTTTCTGAACTTGCGCTTCTTTTAAACGGATTTGGGCGATTCATGTAGTTAACGTTGCGTGTCTGTACCGAGGGGTCTACGTCCATTTTCTCTACAGGCGCATGTAGTGGGGTGCTGGCATTTCCAAATCGACCTGACGGGCGGTCACTCTTTACATATGAGTGCTTTTCCTGGTTGCGTCAAGTAGGTTTAGGGGGTAACTGGGGAGGCTTGGTCCTATTCCTAAATGAGGAGGTACCTGGCAAATTGTTAACAGGGACAGCCACACGGTTATTGGAATTGTTCGTATGAACGGAAAAATTGCGGAAATCCACATTTTGGATTTCCAAACAGGCTGAATATGCCTCTGGCAATGTTTTAGGGCGTCGTATAAGGAGCATTCGCGACATTTCGCCGTTAAGCCCACGTATAAAAACGTCCAGGGCACGATTTCGGTAGGTTTCTACCAGAACTTTAACGGCATCTTCCGTGTAGGATTCGGCTTTAATTTTATTAATAATAAGGGAGAATTGATGATTCACCCTGGCGTAGAATTCATCGATTCTCATTCCCTTTTGCTGTAGCTGGTGCAGTTGGTGTTCGAGTGTACCAACATCCCTCTTATCTGCGTAGTGCAGGGAGAGGCATTCCTTAATTTTTCCCCATTTGCTATCGCATATATTGTAGGAAATAAGTGCAGAATCAGCTGCTCCCCGCACCTTCTGCCTAATATGTTGGAGAATCGCTCGGTAAAGGGGCTTTCCCTTCATTACCGCAAAGTCTGAAAGGATCACTTCCACAGAGTGAATCCATGAGATGTACTGGACAGGGTTACCGTCAAACACTTGTAGCTCCTTAACACAATCAGGGAGCCTACAGATATCTCTGATCTCAGCCTCAGAGGTGGGTGGCTGAGCCACCACTTCTTCAACCACTGGAGTAGTGGCCGCCGTAGATGAAGAGCTAGCTGAGTCAACGCGAGCCACCCGCCTTTCTAGCAAATTTATTTTTTCAAGAAGGGCGTTGACGGCCCCAGTCAAATTTGTCACTGTGGCTCTTATATCGTCCATTTTTTGTGGGAATATTTTTTTATTTTACTTTACCTTTGTGTTTTTTATACTCACGTGATGAGGTAAATCATCCGTACTATATCAGAATTACACTGCAGTGCGTACAGGAGCTCTCAGGAATTTTCACTAGTGACCACTATTACGCTGTAATGCCGGTAGTATGTAATGCTGATGATCTTGCTAGAAATTCTCCTTTAGTTTTTTCCACGGTTTCCTTCTTTCAACAAATTCCTTAGTCAGCTCTTTCTTTTTTGCAAGGACAGTTTTTCCTTTTTAGCACCTTTTTTTTCACAGTTTCTTCTTTCTTTTTTTGAACAAATTCTTTTTTGAAATTTTTTTTTTTTTCACAGTTTCTTCTTTCTTTTTTTTTCGAACAAATTCTTTCTTGAATTTTTTTTCACAGTTTCCTTCACTTCCTGGGTCCCTGCTCGGGCGCCAGTTAAAGGACTATAGTCCTTGTTTTATAAAAAAATTAATTTGTTGGGCCAACTCGCCCAACCAACAACACTAAACAACACAAGTTCAAATAGTCTTTCACAAGTATATTTTAACTCAGTTTGTTCACAATTATAATTAAGATTAAATTACTGTTAACTCCAATCCGTCCCGAACTCGACTGCCGGCTCTGTCGCAACTGCTCCCATATATAGCCAATCAACCAGCCGCGACGCGCCTCTTGCGTAACTCGTTGACAGCCCGCTATGTGAGAATGTTGAAGTCGGTTTCTTCCCACAGGTGCTGTATGTGTGCATTTCACAATCATGTGTAATAGAATTTAGCTGACTGTGCGTCTGGAGTAGTTCCGTAGCATGAGTGTTAATTGCCGTCACTAACCATGGCCTTGAATTAAGGTGTTAGGTTGCCATGCGCGGCCGTATGTAGTGAGAACCATAATTTGCAGGTGTTAGTTGCCGTCACTAGCCATGGCCTTGAATTAAGGTGTTGGGTTGCCATGCGCAGCCGTATGTTGTGGGAAATATAATTTGCTGACTCGGCGCGCGTGTACTGGCCATACGTGGGAATGTTGCGATAAGGGCAACTGGCGTGTGTTAACTTACATGTTAAGCAAAAGTAAAGTCCATGTCAGTTGAAGTGAGAGGATGCAATAAGCTGAGCTTGGTTAAAACAATTAAATTTAAAGTGAAGAGAGGCAGTTAAAAACTTATAAATCCACAAAAAACATAAAAACTCAAGTGCCTTTTTTTGCAAAAGTGGTTTGTGCACCATATTTCTTTCTTGCTTGTTAGTTTTCAAACACATAAAAAAGAAATTACATTTTTGGTAAAACAAGTAATACTACGAAACTCGGCGATATAAAAGTAAGAAATGGCGCCAAAAACAAGAACAAATAAAAAACATAATAACAAAGAAATAGATTTAACTTCAAGCGACAACGAAACTATTTCTGTCAACTTAACTGCAATAATAGAAAAGTTAAACAAAAAGTTTAAAGTGCAAGAGCGGGCGTTGAAAAAAATAAGAGAGTCCAAAGACCATATAAGTGATGGCTTTAATGCACTTAAGAAAGAGATCGATCGATTAACAGAAGAAAACAAACAAAAAAAAAAAAGAAATGAAAGAGATTAAAACGAATGGAGAAAATGTCAAATTGAAAATGAAAACATTAGAACGTAATATGATGGAGATAAAACAAGAAAAAAACAAAAACAATTTAATAATAACTAATTTACCACAAATAAAAGACATAGCCTTAAAATCGGTTATCAAGAAAATTGCCGAGCAAGTTAATGCCAACATTACCAATGATAGCATTGTAGATGTGTTTCAAAATGAAAATAAGAAGTTTAGAACACATCCCATAATTGTGTAAAATGAAATGCGTAATTAGCTAATTAAGTATATATATATTTTTTTTTTCTATCTACAATTATGGATGCTGTTAATGCAGCACTTGATATCAATGTGAAATATGATTTAAATAAATTGATTTTTAGCAATAATTATAAAAATATTAATATAATGTATCTAAATATTCAAAGTATTAGAAATAAGCTGAATGACCTTGATATGCTGATACAACAGAATACGATGGAGGGTAGAACTGTTCATGTAGTTGCGGTAAGCGAAATTTGGATATACGAAAATGAAAATATGTATTTCAACTTAAAGATTATACTGCTTATTTTGCAAATCGTATTACAAATAGAGCAGGAGGGTGTGTAATTTTCGTACACAAAACAGTTCCATCTTCTCTCGTATCTGTAATTGAATATGAAGGAAGTAGCTTTTTGACAGTAAAATTAATTAAAGCAAATATGCACATCTCATGCGTCTATAGATTCTGTGCGTCTGATATCAGCCTCTTTGTTGACAAATTAGAGAACGAAGTATTAAAATATAAGAGATTCATAATAGTTGGTGATTTTAACTTAAACTTATTAACTTCAAATATATATATAAACAACTATATTAATATGTTACTCAGTAGTGGGTTTCTTTTTCTTAACAGTTTGAGCAGAGAGATGTATACACGAAGAGGAAGCGATTCCAAAACCATCATTGATCATGCCCTACGGATTTAGTTGAATTTTCATACACTCTATCGTTAGATGACAACGAAATTTCTGATCATAGACTCCTAGCTTTAACTTTTAATAACAATATACTAAATAAAGAACCTCTCAAGAGTGAAATACAAGTTTTTGATTACGCATTATTCGAAGAAAATAATTATATACACGATTCATTAGAAGAGCCTCACTTTTGGGGATTTCATACACAGCTATGTAGCAGCATTGAAAAATGCACTAAGCGTATTAAGAAAACGAATAAAAATGTTAAGAAGCCGTGGTTAAATAACAAAATTTTAGCCGTAACTAAAGAAAAAAACAAATATTACAAATTAAAGAAGAGATATATTAACAACTTATATTTTGGAAATACGTTTAGGTATTTTAAAATTCAAGCACGTAATAAAATTAATAATATGCGAAAACAATTTTATGGGAGACAAATTGAAGATAATATCCAATCCAGTGCCAAGACTTGGAGAGTTTTAAATCAGCTTATATATGGACAAACTAATGTATCGCCTCTAGCTATCACGCAAATAGATTATAATGATAAAGTTCTTACAACACCAACGGAAATAGCAGATGCTTTTAATCATTATTTTATATATATTATAAAAACGCCAGGAAATTTTGAGTACACACCTGAGCCTGTAGATGGAATCACACATCCTTTTGTTTTAAGTCAGTGTGATTTTGAAGAAGTAAGAGATGCAATCACTTCCCTTAACCCAAAGTCGACCAATGGTCCGGATGGCATTTCAGTCAGATTGGTACAAAAATATAAAGAAGAATTGTCTGGTTTGTTATCAAAGTTCATTAACGAAGTTTTTCAAATTGGTCAGTATCCAGGAGAGTTGAAAATCGGATCAGAAATTCCAATGTACAAGAGTGGAAATAAGGAGGTCTGCTCAAACTATAGGCCAATAACGAAATTGAGTAGGATTGACAAGGTATTTGAAAATATTTTATTAAATAGATTAAAACAATTTATTATATCTAACGAAATAATTAGCGATAATCAGTTTGTATTTACGTGTATGTTACTATTTCCTACTTTCGATGATGCTAGCACCCCGTCTCGCGACTGCATCGCATTCCTTCAGGATGTGTTCTGCAGTCTCATCTTCGCGATCACAGAACCGACAGAGGCTACTAGACGACATCTCCCCAGCGGGTTAGGGGGTCGGAATATACCCGTGGTAGGTATGCCTGCCGTAAGAGGCGACTAAAATACCTGATTCGAGGGCTGTGTAGCGCAACCCTTCAGGTTCCAGCGCAATATATAGCCTCTCAAAACCCAATTGTCAACCTCACCTATCCGCGGCGAATCCTGTTTCACAAACATATGAGGCTCTGGCGACCCCAAGCTCTTCATAGAACTTGGGAGTGGGGAGGGAGGGATGGCCTGAAGGTTTAATGTGGCCACGTAAATAGTTCCCGAGATGGTCGGGCTAGCACCAAAGCCTTCGAGGAGCAACCTTATCGCTACAACAACAACAACAACTAGACGATATACCCAATTTCCAATGTACAAGAGTGGAAATAAGGAGGTCTGCTCAAACTATAGGCCAATAACGAAATTGAGTACGATTGACAAGGTATTTGAAAATATTTTATTAAATAGATTAAAACAATTTATTATATCTAACGAAATAATTAGCGATAATCAGTTTGTATTTACGGAAAAATCTAGCACGCTATCTGCTTGTATCAACTGCACCGAGTTTATTTATGAAAATTTAGATAAAAAAGTAGGTTGGAATGTTGGCAATTGGCCTCAGCAAAGCCTTTGACTCAGTGAATCTTTCAATCATGATAGAAAAACTAAGGGAGTTGGGGGTTGATGGCATTGCAATTAAACTCTTTGAAAGCTTTCTCATTGGCAGAAAATAATATGTAGAAATCAAAAACTGCAAAACCTCAATCAAAACCATTAGAACAGGTGTTCCACAAGGATTCAAATTGGCAGCCACCTTATTTTTAATATATATTAATAACATTCTAAAGCTAAATTTAAAGGGTATGCCGCAATTCTATGCTGATGACGGAACTTTCCTGTGTGCTTCTGATAGTCTTGATGAGCTTTTAATCTATATACAAGAGAATCTAAAGATTATATCCCAATGGTTCGAACGAAATTTATTGAAACTGAACTTGGCTAAAACCAATTTCATAATTTTCAACAACTACAGGGATACCCCTAGCCTTCATGATCTGAAAGGAGTTCATCTATATGTTAGTTTCATATCGAGGGTCGATATATTAAAATACCTTGGAATTTGGTTTGACGCAAATTTATGCTGGCGAGAACACATAAACAGAATTAAAATGAAGTTATTACCTCTAAATTTCGCTATTTATAGAAATCGTAAAGTGTTTCCACAAAAACATTTATGGCCTCTATAAAACTCTGTGTTCATGTCTAAAATACATTATTTGAACCCTATATGGAATAACTGCTCTGAGCAACTTACAAATGAAATTCAGAGAATATAAAATAAAGTTATAAAAAATATTTTGCATTTGCCTAGAGGAACGACAAGCGAGCTCTTATATCAAAACAGGTTGGATATTCGGAAATATGCTATATTGCAAACTTTAGAAGCATTTTACAAAGTTAAAAATAATTTAATTAAACATAATTTATCACCAACTCGACTTAGGCTAAAACTTAGTTTTGATTTAAGTTAGTCCAGATTTGCGGCATATTTTTTTTTCGATTTCACCAACTTAGTTACTTAACGAAATTGACATACAACAACACTATCAGCTGTTTTATACATAGTAGTATTTTTTGCTACTCTTTAGTTTCACGCAACCCAATACAATTGAAGTATTGTCAGTTACGGCTGTCAGCTGCGTATTGGCAAGTTTTGATAAAATTATAATAAAAATAATAAATTGTGCATAAAGTTCAAAACGCATTATATAAATTGTCAACTTTTGCCTAAAACTGGATTTAAAAAAAGGAAAATATTAAAGGAAACTTTTGTGCGACGGGTATTTACATTGCAGCATGTGTTAGCTGCTTAGGCACATCTAGGAAAAAAAATATCTGCTCAATTGCGCACGTGCTGGAATATTTGTGAATTTTAGAATTTATTGTATTTATTGCAAATTTGGGGTATTAAAAAAGCAGCATGAGCAAGAAAAGCAAAACCAAGTCCGGCAATCTGGGACGAGCATTGATAAAAAATCGCTTCGGGCATCAATTCCGCCGTAAAGTGTATAACGACACTATGGTAAACAAAAACTGCATTTGGATAAACAATTTTTAAGCTAAAATTTATTGCTTATTTTTAATTATTGTGGTTGATACAGCTCCATACTACCGAAATCCAAGATGGCTACGATTGGGGACGGTTAAATTTGGCATCTGTTACTGAGGAATCTTCATTTCATGATTTTTTACGCACTACTGAGCTGGCGGGCACTGAATTTCAAGCTAAGAAACTGAATATCACATTCATAGGAACATAGGGAAAATAATAATATGCTAACAGTGCCACGCCGTCCTAAATGGACAGCACAAAATACCGCAGAGGAATTGCAAAGGGCTGAAAATGAAAGATTCTTAGGATGGCGTCGCACTTTAGCCCTGCTGCAAGAAGACAACGACATCTTACTTACACCTTATGAAAACAATTTAGAATTTTGGCGTCAGTTGTGGCGTGTTGTCGAACGTTCAGATGTTGTTGTGCAGATTGTGGACGCACGTAATCCACTGCTCTTTCGCAGCGTCGACTTAGAGCGTTATGTAAAGGAAGTAAATCCGAATAAAATGAATATGATTTCTTCGCCACAAATTTGCATTGTAAAAACTTTAGTAAAATTTGGATTCTGTTATATTGTCTCCCTTCTCCAATCTCTAGATCGATTCAAAACCCGCTTCGAAGGAAATTGATAAACAGTTCTTTGATTCAAACAATAGCAAAGCTTATGTGAAAGGACGCACTAACTTTCCACATATTCGTCTGGCCAGCGATGGTAGCTTGGTGAGTGCGTCACCTACAGAGAAACCTTGGCGTAGCGTGAAGAAAGAACGTCGTGAGAAATTGCGCAAGAAGTTCTAGCATTTGGATAAGCACGGATGCCATAAAACCCATCAAGAATTGTAATTCTAGTAGCACTGCATAGATCTTCGTAAGGCAGTTTCTTTTATTTTTGTTAAAAAGGAAACCCTATTGTAAAGCAGTCTGGATTCTGCTGCCGCAGAATCCATTTTTAAATGAATTACCCTAAACTATGTATTGTGGATATGCTATTAACTGTGTAAATATGAATATTAAATAGTTTTTAAATGATAACTGTACAAAACCTCGGTTCCGCTTAGTTTTTATTTCCACGAGGGGCGACCCCGCCCCAACTTAAAGACTTAGCCCTCTGGAGATTGCATTGCTTTCCAGGAGGATATGTTTAGCCGTATCCGCTTATCGATCACAGAACCCGCAGGTATCACGATTATTTGCTCAATTTATGCATGTGGCTGTTGAGTCTGCAATGTCTTTTAAGAAACCTGTTAAAATTCTAATTTTATTTTTTGAAAGGCTTATGATTGCTCCTCTAGCGATTAAGACTACATCCTCCTGCAGTAACTTAGATTGTTCAGAGTGCGCCAGTGTTCTTATATATCTGTCTACCAGCAATATATGCCACCTTATTTTTATTATTTTTTTTTAGCGAACTGGCAGCTGCCGCGTGGCTAGGACGTTCGCCCGCTTATTACCATCCACTCACCCCTCTGTGGCCTAAAACCCACGCCCGCAGTACTACATTGTGGGTTCGTAGTTCATTCAGCTCATATTGTGGCTTCGGGCCCGAAGACACCAGCTCAAATCGCCTCAGATGTTTTCGATTACCACCATAAGATCTTGTGTAGACATGGGATGCTCTCTAGCCTGGTTTCATTCATAGACAAGATAACAGTCTCCGCATTCCACTTAGATAGATAGATAGATAGATGTTGTGAGGTCAAGCACTGCGACCTATTGGTCTATTGTGCCCTCATTCTCTTAACAACACCTCATCCAAGCCAAGTTCTGTGAGAAAATCCAGAATGCTTCTCGGCTTCAGAGAGTGTATGTTACTATTTCCTACTTTCGATGATGCTAGCACCCCAAGTCTTCGTCTCGCGACTGCATCGCATTCCTTCAGGATGTGTTCTGCAGTCACATCTTCGCGATCACAGAACCGACAGGGGCTACTAGACGACATCTCCCCAGCGGGTTAGGGGGTCGGAATATACCCGCGGTAGGTATGCCTGCCGTAAGAGGCGACTAAAATACCTGATTCGAGGGCTGTGTAGCGCAACCCTTCAGGTTCCAGCGCAATATATAGCCTCTCCAAACCCAATTGTCAACCTCACCTATCCGCGGCGAATCCTGTTTCACTAACATATGAGGCTCTGGCGACCCCAAGCTCTTCAAAGAACTTGGGAGTGGGGAGGGAGGGATGGCCTGAAGGTTTAATGTGGCCACGTAAATCGTTCCCGAGATGGTCGGGCTAGCACCAAAGCCTTCGAGGAGCAACCTTATCGCTACAACAACAACAACAACTAGAGGATATACCCAATTTATTCATATGGCTCTTTAGCCTGCAGTGGCCTGTGAGTATACCTGTTAAAATCCTAAGGCTAGTTTTTGGGAGTTGTACCCTCCTATTAGTGCCTTTGCCTTCCCAAGGCCTGGACTTTCGCGCCAGTGTTGTTCTCTTAGGCACACCTCTTTTTGTCTAAACTATTCCGTTATTGTATGTGACTCTATTGGCATGACGGACTCGGGTCCTATTGGCTTTCCGGCCACTGTCAACCTCGTCCGCTCGCTCGTTACAATCTACTCCTCTGTGTCCAGGTACCCATGCTGCACACCGGCTTATGGTGACAACTGGTAGGGATATTTTGGTTCGGGGGCGGAAAATCCCTGCTCCTATGCCCTCCGGTGTCTTCGAGCCATCGGTGTACCATATTATAGTGTGTTCCTGGTGAAGCGCTTCAATCCTGGAGGTTTCCCACGTACACTTGTTCCCAACTCTATTTTGAAGCGCTTCTCAAATTTAATTATCTTCCTCGTGTCATCTGTGGGAAGTTGGATGAGTGGAATCTGCTCCCTCAGCTTCTCCATGTTGTCGTTTTGTCGAAAGCCCCTCTATGTCCAAAAATGCTCATAGCGTTACCTCCCAGCACTAAATTGAAAGCAGCTCTCGACAAATGTACGTTTTCTATTCCATTTGTTGCTTACTTGTAAGCAATTATATCCGTTTTATATTTACTAAATATCTCACCATGTTTTCATTTGTTGGTTTTGGGAATTTATTGGGTTAGTTTTTTCTTAATAAAAAGATATTTGCATTTATTTAAAAGTAATAAGTTTAGACAGGAGCTTTCTCAACCAATTTGAACCAATGGCCGCATTCGCAGCGTTTTAATGTACCTTTTTGCAGCCACATCCATTTCACGTAAGTTTGATCTTTTTCGCCTGGAAATAATATAAAATAATTGTTTAGTATGTTAAAAAAATAGTTTTTTTCGCTTATGCTATTTATTCTTCACTCACAGATGCAACCAACAATACGTGCATCAAATGCGGATGGTATCAGATTGGGGTTTTCTTTGGTGCCTGCGCCACGTTTGAACACTTTTATGTCGAAGGGATTATCGTTGCCAGCAGCTTTGGCTAAAACTTCACGCCTTTCAATACCGGTTGCGTGCTCCATAGGATCCTTCATCACTGAAATTGGAATTCAAAATATTTATATAACGGTTTAAAGAACATATTATTGATCATTAATAACTGCCTGCTTCACAAAAACCGACTACAATTGGGACATCAAGTCTTACCCAACCTCTTTCTCCCAACTTACTGGAGATCTCCCTTTCCTCTTCATAAATTACGGATGCTGATGGAAACACTTTTTTGATCAGCTCGTTTTCATCCATTCTCTTAACATCACGTAGGCCGAAGGTTTGGGCTTCGGTGAACTATGTTCGAATCAGCCTAAAGCACATCATTAAACCCTTTCGATAACCTTTCAATAGAATACTTGGAAGCCGTTTGATTTTTGCTCTTCGTAGAATTTTACTTTTAACTTGCGTCCTTGGCACAAAGTAGCACTTTAACAATGCAATAGATTTTTGGGATGAGACTGGATTTATATACCGACAATGTGAAAAAAAAATACTGAAAAACGTATTTTCATTAACTTTAAAAAAGGAAAGTGGGACGAATACAAATCCTTTACAGACAACCGCTTTGCTGCCCTCCCAATCCGGACTGATGCTCGCCAAGGGGAGCGTGCTTTCCGCAAGGTCATTGAATGCGCATCGGCTCGCTTCATTCCCGCCGGTAGAGTTCCCGAAGTTCGCCCCACTTTCCGGCGGAGGCCGCAAATTTAGCGAGAGAGCGTGACCTTATAAGACAGCTCGATCCCGGCGACCCCCAAATAAGGGATATAAACAAACGCATCAGATTGCTTGTGGATGAACACAAGCGGGCGAAATGGGAGGAGCACCTAAGCGGTTGTAACCTCTCTGCCGGTGTAGGTAAACTTTGGTCCACTGTAAAGTCCCTATCGAATCCGTCTAGGCACAATGACAAAGTTTCCATCGACCTTGGCGATAAAGTACTGCCGGATGCCAAAAAATGCGCGAGCGCTTTCTGCCGACAATATATAATGCATTCTACGGTCGACAAAGATAGACGGAGGGCCAACAGACACGCACATAAACATAAATTCAGCGCGTCACCGATGACCATCACCGCCAAAGAGGTTGAGGATGCCAAGATGCCAACCATCCAAAGCAGTGGGCCAGACGGCATAGCCATGCCGATGCCTAAAAGCCTAGGGAAAGAGGATTTCAAATATTTAGCACATGTCTTCAACCTGTCTCTTTCCACCTTTGTCATACCCGAAAAATGGAAAATGGCGAAGGTGGTCCCGCTACTAAAGCCTGAGAAACCAGCTAAAATAGGAGTCATATCGCCCTATATCTCTCCTATCGCCAGTAGCCAAGACGCCTGAAGCCATTTTACTCCCCTACTTCAAAGCATATTTGCAGCTAGCCTGTCATCGGTATGGCTTCAGAAAACTCCATAGCACAACCACCACCGCGCTAAATGCAAATTATCTGGGTGGTCGGCAGGCATCGGTGCAATTTAGAAATGAAACATCGAAACCAAGAAGAATTAAAGGGGGGGGGGGGGGGAGGGGGGGGGAGCCACAGATCAGGATCTACACATCAGATTACACTGAAATGAAGCCGGACAGAACCGGCTGCCTTGGGAAGCGTTTATAAATTAATATAGATATTGTTTTCCCATTACTATTCACACATATTCACCTGGGGAATTGATTTAACATGGGTGCACTCCATTGCCCCAACTACACGCGGAAAATTTGCCTTTTCTTTAAAAGCAGCCTCTGTTTCCAAGCGCTCCTGTTCCGTTTGAGGAAATTTCACAAAATCTGGTCGCGAGGATGCTAGATGGTAGGAAACTAGCGTAATTGCACGTGAGGCACTTGCTTTTGAAACTCCGGAAAGGTCTGCCACAATTAGCTGAAAAGATCCTGAAGCATAGAACCGGAGTGCGATGAAAAACATTTGATGTGCTGCATTGCGTTGTTGCTGTAAACGAAGAAGTAATTTAGGGCAACATTTATAAAATATGATGTAAACTTACCGTGCTCCAAGATAAATTTTGTCTTTTATTAAACAAACCAAGCAGGATCTTTGCACATAATCGTTCGCGAAAGTCACCATCGTCATAATAATAAAAAGGTCAGGACGCTTTCTAATTTTTCTTTTTCGTCGAAGCACAATTACCTGCAGAGCTTCAAAATCGCAATCACTTTCACCAGAATCTCGAAGATCCATTAAACTTTTTACAAATTTTCCACCGAGAATACAAATAAGCCACTTCAGAGAAATTGCAGATGTCAACAATAGCGGGGTTGCTATATTTGCATAATGAAATAAGTAAGTATCAAAACTGCCATTTAATTCGACTCAAGATTTGTACTACAGCAACACTGTTGAAAGTCGAGAATAAGCCAGCTGGCAGGTAGGCTTATCAGTGACTTAACTAAGCATTGGTGGTGAAACAGAAAAATTAAAAAATATGACTTAACTAAGTTAAGTCGAGTTAGTGAAACCGGGCCTTAGAGCCTCCTGCGATTTACAACCAGATTGACTGAATTTTTGTATGTGTGCGTGTCGAGTATTTGACGCTTGCCCCGCGACTATCAAACAAAAAGCCATCAATAAACATTTGCATTGAGAAACCGTAGCGTTCGGTCTTGAATATGTCGTCATCGGATGATGACTTTTTTTTACTTGCAACTACAGCAGTTTTATTAAACATTAAAAAAATTTATAAAAATTTTATTAAATAATAATAAAAGCTTTACATTCCATAAAGCTGGTAAAAATTGATAATTATCAATAAATTTTAATTTCCGCGGACTTGTTTATTTTGAATGTCGACACTAAATACAACACTGCTGTTTTGTCAATCACACCCCGCGACTATCAAATAAGCTAGCGTCAAATGAAAAAATCAAAAATTTTTGATTTTCATCAACGTGTAGCCGACAACAAATACGTGTGTCACGAATCCACCCGACTGCACTAACACACAAAATTCAGTCAATCTGGTTGTAAATCGCAGGAGGCTCATAGAATTATGAGGGGGAGTATTGTTAAATGCGCTTCCATTTTGTAATAATGACTTAACCTGCCTGGTTTATTGCGATATGGTAACTATAATGCTTGAAACACATTGCCCTGACGCCGCGAAATAAACGCGACGAACTTCACCTTGTCAAAAATAGAATCCCCGTAATTACATGATGGTGAATACAATGAAAGCGAAGAGCGAAATTTTCGCGTCATTTTGCGACGATAGATTTATTTCTATTTATATATATATATATATATATATTTTTTTTTAAATATAGTCAAGCACGGACAACGGGACGTTCCTTAAATGATTTAAATCCGCTAAATGCAAAATTGAATTGTATAATGTTTTGACAAAAACAAAACAAATAAATAAAAAAATCACAAACAATTTTCACTTATATATACGTGGAAATATACGTGTGTAAATAAAGGTGTATATGTAAATAATTTGTATATATATGTATACCTATATTAGAAGATAATAATACTTTGAGGTATGTATGAATATTTTTCGGAAAGTTCCTATGTGGACGAAAATATCTCAAAGTTAGTTTTGTTCGCTAGAATAAGTACAAATGTACATGCGCAATATACAAACGTATGTATATAAGTTTGTTTGCGCGAACGTATGCACGTGAATGAAAGAAGTTGCTCTATTTGCGTCCTCGTGTATGAGGATCTGGCGGTACATTTTTTCAATGTTTCCATTGAACACATACTTATGCATGCGCCACTGTAGGATTAGTAGCATGAGATCTGGTTGGAGAGGTTGACCAGTGTATAAAACGTCATTCAGGGATTTGCCTGACCCAGATTTTTAAGAGGCATTGAAAACCGCACGAATTTTGGTGGTCACCTTAACTGGTTTGACTACCGCATGATGTGGCAAGTAGAATGAGAAGACCTTGCCATTCGAAGTTATTTCACATGGATCGGTAGATTCCATGTGATCAAGTTCCAGATATTCTTGCAACACATTTTTGTACATTGTACCTAACTCCCCCTTTTTCTGAAGCTTTGGCTCCATACTGAAAAACTGCCGGGCGGGATTTGCGGAGAGAGAGTTTTTCAGGAAACTCTTCCTTGAATTGAAGTCGCACAATGTATCGGACGTTTGGTGCACGTGTCGTGGTTGTTGCATATATCTCCTCACACACTTGTTCCTCGGGGGATATCTGTGGAGGTTGTGGAATTTCCTCCTCTTCCCAAAATTTTCTCCTTTGAGAACTGAGAGTCTCGTTTGATACTTGGAATTATGTCGAGAATGACACAATATTTTCAGTTATTGGACTACTGAGAATCTAACCAAAAATGGCTTGTTGCACAAGTATGCTGCCGCACACCTTTTCTATACCATCCAGCAGAATTTGTGGAAGTATGTCGCTGCCAATGACCATGTCAGTCTGACCTGGTATGTGGCAACTGGGGTCAGCTAGTTCAAGGAGTTTGAACTGCTCCCAGATTTTGCGACTTATGGTGGATGTTGCCAGATTCCTTGTATGTTGCGACAACATAATGGCTCGAGCCTTTATCCTTTTCATGACCTTGGATGCAACCAGTGTCAAAGGACACAACTTGGAGGACTTTTGTACGACTTGTCACCCATGCCGTAGTTACGAATTTTGAATGTTCGAATCAAATTTTCAACAATTTTTGAACTTTCGAGGAACTTTCTTTCCGAGCCTTGATCGATAAGGGCCCTCAGTTGAAATAATTCAAATTCGTGTTCGACTGCGACCATGGCAGTAAGAAGAATTTGGTTATCATTGGCTGCATGTAATGATTGAACCGGTGCGTGTTTTCAACAACACGGCAGCTCGCTAGATTCGGAGCTATTCTGCGATTGTCGAAAGGGAGGTGTTGATTCAGCAGTTGCGTGCTGCACGTTTGATGCATTCGTTTGCGGGGTGGAACGTGGAACTGGTCGATTCGCATACAACAGCGTGTGGTGCTGTTGATGACATGTCGAACATGTCCACTCATTGATGATATGAGTGCTGCTAAGGCAGTTTGTAAACAGCTTAGCTTGTTTTACAAATTGTGCCCGGTTTTGCACAGACATTCGCTTGAATTGTGGACAGAATGTATTAAGGTACGGGGAGTTGCAACATTGGCAATATTCCCTTTCTAGATTCTGCCACAAGGGTTTGCGTCCTGTTGAAGGACCTGTTTTGCGCAGAATTCTGATGAGCGACTGGTGTTTGTTTGCTTTGACTTGATTGAAGCCTATTGACCCTATCAACGACTTCATATCTCGAGGTGAGAAAGTCGTTAATTTGTGACCATGAGGGTAAATCTCTTCGCGAAGAGAGAGATTGTTCCCAAAGTGACAGGGTTGTTTCGGGAAGTTTTGATGAACAAATGTACACCAGAATCGGATCCCAACTGTCTGTCGTAACTCATTGTCAGTGAAGGACTGATAGGCAGTTGTGATTGTATTTTGCGATAACTGAAGGGGCATGTTGCCCTTTCCTTGACCGTTTCTTCTTTTGGGCCATCTTTTGGTTTTGTCCCAGGTTCGGAAATTTCTTTGGGCTAAGAGGCATTTTACGCAAACTTTGGGTTTTCACCAAAAAATTGTATATATGTATATATATGTATATACTTTGAGGTCCGTATGAATATTTTTTGGAAAGTTCCTATAGGGACGAAAATATCTCAAACTTAGTTTTGTACGCTAGAATAAGTACAAATGTACATGCGCAATATACAAACGTATGTATATATGTTTATTTGTGCGAACGTATGCACGTGAATGAAAGAAGCTGCTCTATTTTTGTTTACAGAGTTTGTTTTGATTTGCTTCTTCGTCGCTTTAATGTCGCGTTTTTGTAGTGAAGCTGAGAGTGCAGCAAAGAAAGGTAAAAAATTGCTAAGGTGAGAGGGGTTGAAAAATTTGATGAACAGTACCAACTAGTGGTGGGATTATTTTCGAATTATATTGGAATAAACGTTATTCGAATAAACGAATAAATTTATTCGTTTCAAATAATTCGAATAATATTGATTCGAAATTTTTATTCGTTTATTCGCTTCCATTTATTCGAATTCCTTTCCTTTTCTTTCGAATAGTGCGTACTGTTCGAATAGTAAAATAAAAAATTATTTTTATCCTACGCTCATCGCTTGTACATATGAGCATGCAGAAGTATGTATACATACATATATTTATGTGTGTATAGACCATAGATGGCCAAAGCTTACTAACATTAGTAGTATTCTCATCACACGTGTTCTTACGTTCTTCATTTCAGTCGTTATTGAGAGCGAAAAAGCAATTGCGCCACAGTGGGGTAAAAACATAATTTTCATATCAGTCGTTTCACATACAACAACGAAATGATAAGACAGTCGCTTAATTTCTTACATTTTATGAGATAGCAGTTTATGGGCGATTAAAAATGAATTATAAAAACTTTTTTATGATTTCAGATGCCCTTGGTAACGCACAATGTCTCTTTTGCTACGTTTCTATAAAGGGGACCCGGCAATATAATTTTAGAGGACATATGTAATTATTTCCATAAAGATTTTGATAAATATTAGGGTGTAGGCTATGGGTGAATGCGTTTGTACGATATGGGTATCAAAAGAAAGATGTTAATGATTATTTAAAAGGTAGTGGGCCTTAGTCCTATAGGTGCACGCGTCTTCGAGATATCGCCATACAGGTGGACCAGGGGTGTCTCTAGATGTCTTTGTTCGATATGGGTATAAATTAAATGTATTAATGAGTATTTTTTTTAAGGGGACTGGGCCTTATTTCTATAGGTGAACGCCTTTTCGAGGTATCGCCAATGTGTTTGTACGATATGGATATCAAATGAATGAAAATGGGTTTCGAAAATACCAGATCGTAAACCGATTAAAGCCGTGCCCAATAATTATCTAGTGATTTGTCCTTTATCATAAGATACGATTCAGTGTGATCTTGAATCGGTGCCTAGTTA
Source organism: Eurosta solidaginis (assembly GCF_040869045.1). NCBI lineage: Eukaryota > Metazoa > Arthropoda > Insecta > Diptera > Tephritidae > Eurosta > Eurosta solidaginis. Next base: position 70,059,752 of record NC_090324.1, on the reverse strand, counting down.
AATTTTGCACAGTATCTTATGAGACTGTCACTTTCCGCGATGAACTTTTGCGCGGATGGGTCAACTGATTTGGATTTTGAGCGTGGGGGTGTTGCCTTTTCCTTGACCGTTTCTTCTTTTGGACAATCTTTTGGCTTTTCCCCGGTTTCAGAAAATTGTTAGGGACTGAGAAGCATTTTACGCAAACTTTTGGGTTTTCACCAAAATGGAAAAACCGAATAAATTATTTGTACGCTCAGGGAACGTTCGCAAAGTTCGAAGATGGAATTGCTCTTCGTGCCACAGAAATTGATAAGGGGAATATAATGTGGTGGCGGTGTTTGTGTTTTTTGTTTTTTGAAAAATGTAGTCAAGCACGGACAACGGGAGGTACTTTAAATGATTTAAATCCGCGAAATGCGGAATTTAATTTTATAATGTTTGAGAAAAACAAAAGAATAAAAAAAAAATCACAAAATTTTTTCACTTATATATACGTGTAAATAAATAGACGTGTGTAAATAACCGGTATTTGTAAATGATTTGTATATGTATGTATGCTTATCTTAGAAGATAATAATACTTTGGGGTTGGTATGGATATTTTTTTGAAAAGTTCCTATAGGGACGAAAATATCTCAAACTTAGTTATGTACGCTAGAATAAGTATAAATGTACATCCGCAATATACAAACGTATGTATATATTTGTTTGTGCGCACGTATGCAAGAGAACCAAAGAAGATGCCCTATTTTTGCTTGCAAACAGAGTTTGTTTTGATTTGCTTCTTCGTCGCTTTAATATCGCGTTTTTGTAGTTAAGCTGAGTGCGCTTGATTGCAGTGTTGGGAGAGTGCAGCAATAAAAGGTGAGAAAATTGCAAATGTGAGAGAGGTTGAGAAATTTGTTCAGCAGCAGTACACACTCTTTTTGCTGATGTAGCTATATGTGCTGGTAGAATGTCGCTGGAAGAGCGACTTGAACGTGTGAGTAAGCACGTATGATATTCTCAGAGTGGAGAAATAAGAACGCTGGAAAAGCAACTTCAAAAAAAATTATTTGAAAGTGTATGTAAGTATATATGTACATACGTATGGATGTTAGAATTTTTATATATGCTCCAAAGCAAGAAAAAATGACTTGGAAGTAAAGTTGAACTGTATCGTCAAGTTCAACGATCTGTAGAAGAAATTTTGCTGATGTTGTTCTTGCACAGTGGGTTTGAGTAGGCAAGTAAACTGCAATTTGTGATGGTTAAATACCACTTGAAATTTGTACATACATATACATATATATAATTGGCGGATTTTGCCTCTTGGTATAGCGGAATATTTTCTACCAATTTTTGGTTGCAAAAAAGTTGCAGTAAAACCAACGGTAAGAAAATTTCCGCAATATTCATATATATTCGGATATATGTTTTGCAGTTTACAAAAATAATATAACTTTTGTGGAATAAAGTTTTAGTATTTTTTATGAAAAATAAAAAAACTGCGTAATCACCGATTCTGTTTGTACCTACTGCTTCTTATTCTGTATGTTGTGTGCTCTCTTGCTGTTGCTCGCTTGGCGATGATGCTGCTTAGCTGGTTGAAGATGATTTTGATAGTTGCAAAAGTTTTTTTCGAATTTGAAAATTTCCCAAAATGTTTTTTCTTTTGAAATTCTGGAGTAAACAATTTCTTATTTTATTAAATTTTTGTGTTTTCTTTTGTTTTTTTTTTTTACTTTAAAATTTCGCAATTTTTTTGTAACTATATAAGCGTATATGTATTTTGTTGTTTTCCAACAAGCACTTTGAAATTTATATTTATTTGTCTCACTTGATTTCGACTAATTTTTCACCATTTTTTTGCAATTTAATTTTTTGTTCGTCTTTTTTTGTAAGACTAAGCATTCACTTCCCAGTTATATAGGCTCATTCCATTTCAAGACACCCGGTCCGCGCAGGACATGATTTTTGATTTTGATGAAATTTTAATATGTTGATCTTTGGTCAAAATAATGAAAAACGTTTTTTTTTGCTTCATAGAAATTTTGTTTCGGATTTATCGGCAATTGAATTCCATAAAATGCAATCGATATTTTATTCACCTATTTTTTCAACTGTCAATAACTTTGTCAAAAATTAACCAATTCTCATGATTTTTTCTTTGAAATGTTCGTTATTATATATTTACTTTTTTTTGTTTAAACTTTTTCTATATTGAGTAAACAGTTTATATTTCAACTTGGCTAAATGCCTATTAGCCAAAATTCGTTGTTTTCGAGATATGGAGAGCATATTTGTACATCACTTGCCTCCGTTTTACTAAAAAATCACTGCAATTCTGAAAAATAACAACAAATGAATGTTTTCAATAATAAATGTGATATTTTTATTAACTTTAAGCATTTGCCATTGATCTCGTTGTATGCTGATATGTATTGCATCAATATATGGCGAAAAAAAGTTTAACATTAAAAAATCATATTTCGGAAACAACGAATTTTGGCTAATGGGCATTTAGCCAAGTTGAAATATATGCTGCTTACTCAATATAGAATAAGATTAGGCAAAAAAATAGGCTTTTTTTGAAATATTAATCTTTGAAAAAAGTTTTATTAAATACTAAAAAAAATGTTTTATTCTATATGCAATTGTTTATAAATTTAAAGACAATTAAAAGTACTTAATAGCAAACATTTGAAAGAAAAAATCATGGAAATCGGTTAATTCTTGACAAAGCAATTGTATGCTGATATGCATTGGATCAATATATAGGGGAAAAAATGTTTAATAATCAAAAATTCATATCTCGAAAACAACGAATTTTGGCTAATAGGCATTTAGCCAAGTTGAAATTTAAACTGTTTACTCAATATAGAAAAAGTTTAAACAAAAAAGAATTAATCTTTTTTGAGATATTAATTTTTGAAAAAAGTCATAAATTTTTACTAAAAACTAAAAAAAAGTTTTAAACTATATGTTGTTGTTTATAAAGTTATAAATAAAATAAATGTAAGGCGCGATAACCTCCGAAGAGATCTAAGGCCGAGCTTCTCTTCCAATTTGCGTCGTGCTCCTCTTGATTTTCCCTACAAATTGGCCGGACGGGACCTACATCATTTTATGCCGACTCCGAACGGCATCTGCAAGGCAGATGAGTTTTCACTGAGAGCTTTTCATGGCAGAAATACACCCGGAGCGCTTGCCAAACACTGCCGGGGGGCGACCCCGCTTAGAAAAATTTTCTTCTAATTGAAAAACCTTATTTCTAAAATTTTTGATGTTGCTTTGCCCGGGGTTTGAACCCAGGGCATCCGGTGTGGTGGGCGGAGCACGCTACCATCACACCACGGTGGCCGCTAATAAAGTTATACAAAAGCAAATATAATAACGAACATTTCAAAGAAAAAATCATTAGAATCGGTTAGTTTTTGACAAAGTTATTGACAGTTGAAAAAATAATTGAATGAAATATCGATTGCATTTTATGGAATTTAATTGCCGATAAATTCGTAAAAAAATTTTTATGAGGCAAAAAAAAAAACACACGTGTTTCATTATTTTGACCATAGAACAACATATTAATATTACACTGTTTTGCACTTTTTTTGTATTTTTGCTTTTTGTTCTTTTTTAAATTCTTTTTCAGTTTTCTTTGTATTTCTATTTTTATTTTCCGAACGAAAAAATTTTTTTGTTTTAATATTTCAAAAAAGCTATTTAAAAAACTATTAGAAAAGCAGGATGTTTCAAACTAGCAGCATTTTATTTTCTTAACTCTCAAGTTACTCTAAATTTTTAAAGTTTAAGTGAATATATGATAATATATACTATTAAAAATTTGTATGTATTTAACTTTTCTATACCTATGTATATAATATATATTATATAGATACATAATGTAACGAATTTACTGCAAATCCTCTTATTTGCCCTTTTGCTAAGTTCGTATCACTAAACTGTTGAATAAATAACTCCAATATTGAATAATGGAAAAATGGCCTTTATTAAAGTACTTCACAATAACACTTAAACTTTGCAACGAATAGTTTGCTTAATAACCAAAATGATTGATAGCTCAAATTAAACTCACTCCTCGCATCTACTGTTGCGCCTTTCATACTTTTTGATTTCTCATTGCATACTTCTAGGCTTTTCCATTCCAGAACTTACTAGTTAGTTTCAGCTACAAAATCGCCAGCCACAACTACGTTTATAACTTCTCATTTGAGTAATACTTGCACAAATTATTGCCCTCTCTTGTGAGCAATTCAGATAAGATATATTCAGGTGTATGTGCATTGCTTCTCCGCTGCTCGTATGCGTACATGGTACATATGTGTAGACGCAATTATTGTTTCATTTATGTAGATAAATAATGATTGATCTATGGATGTGCATGATATCACTGTTTAGCATCGGCTTAGAGATGGCAGCACCCCTTAGTTTTGCTAATATTCGTAACACTGCCCTCCACCTAAGTCTAATCGTCCCGACCAGACAAATCTCCCGATCTAAACGCCACTAGCATCTCCAAATGTACCAATCTTCTATTCCGTGGTTTCCCAGTGGTTTGTATGCTGTAGAGGGTATCACTGATCCTCTTCACAACTTTGTACGGGCCTTCCCAACCGAATCTTGGATGGGACACCTTTCCGCCGGTGAGGGTAGTATAACAGTACCAAATCTCCCCCAAGAAACCTTCCGAATTTTTGTTCTCATTGTACCTGCGTTTCATCCGACTACTCATTATTCTTGATCGTTCCCTCGCACTTTGTTGTTTGGCCAATGAACTTCTTCGCAGAGCTTGCACTTGACGGATTGACTTTGTATCATCATTATCGTCTGGACGTTTCACAACAGTAGTGCGCGCCGGCTTGAAACTACCCTCGCATTCTTTCTGGGAAATTCGTTGCTTCGGTTTTTTGCGTCCATTAGGTTTTGTCAATGCCAGTGTTTCTCTCGCAGGTACTTTTGATTTTGCTTTATTTGGCCCATTCGACCTATCAACTTTTTCCCTTGACTTTCGTGGTCTTTGTCGAGTCTTTTCCACTAGTACTCAATTACTACTGAACCTTTTCTGCAAACTGAAGTAAGGTGGTATATCCTGGTTCTCATAAGGCATCACCCTTCTCTGCATATCGATCCTGATGTCATGGTCAATCAAGAAGTCCACTCCCAATATGACTTCTTCAACGATTTTCGCCACAACGAATTTGTGTAGAACCGTGACCTTTCCAATCAAGACTTCACATATCACTTCTCCCGGAACTTGGTTATACTCGCCAGGGACCGTACGCAACCTTGCTCCAGGTAAGGGTTCACTCTCCTGTTCACGAAGTCAGATCGGATCAAGGAATGAGATGCGCCCGTATCTACAGTCAGTACACGCTCCTTGCCCTCCAGCTCGATTTTCTTCCAATATGCGACACAGATATCACATGACATTCAATAGCTACTGCAAGTTTTCGTTCTTTACATCTGACACGCTGTTGCTCATCTCCTCCAGCTTTGCGTTTACGGCCACCCACATTGTTGGAACTACTAGGATCAAGATCGCAATGACGGGCAATGTGACCACGCTTCCCGCATTTGAAGCATTTGATAACTTTTTCACTTCGCTTTTGCGGTCCCTTCAGCGCCTCCAATATTGCGTCTACCCACTCTGGCCTTTCTGCTTCCACACGGCGTGCTTCGAAAACTGGCTTACACAGAAGCGACGCTGTTTCCTGAATCAGAGCTTGTGACACCGTTTCTGCGAATGTTGGCTTTGGGTTTGCTTATGTAGCTTTCTTTGTTTCAACGTCCCATATGCCATTTATAAAGCGCTGAATCTTTACCCTTTCAGTGTATTCCACGGGTGCGTCCGCATTCGCTAAATGTGCCAGCCTTTCAACATCCAACGCAAACTCTTGCAATGTCTCACCAGACCTCTGGAAGCGGTTCAGTAACTCCATTTGGTATATCTGTCTCCTATGCTCAGTTCCGTATCGTCTCTCTAGAGCACCCATCAATGCTTCATAACAGTTCCGTTCGCCCTCTGGAATGTTTGTAAAATCTCAGCTGCAGGCCCTTTCAATGCCATGAACAGTGCAGCAACTTCATCTTCAGTATTCCAGTTGTTCACTGCTGTGGTCTTCTCAAACTGAATCGTAAACACCTGGAAAGGAACAGAACCGTCAAAGGATGGTGTTTTTACCTTTGGATTTCTTGTTGAAACAGCTGGGCGATTTAGTTGTAACTGCTCCATACGACCTTTTAAATCATCTACTTCTGCCTGAAATTGAGCCATTTTTGCATCCTGCGCTTCCAGTTTTGATGAAACCTGTTCCAAAATTTCTGCCGACATTTCAGATATACGTGCCTGTTGCGCTTCCAATTGAGATTCCATATATGTCTTTTGGTCTTCCAGTTGAGATGACGCTTCTGAAATACGTGCCTCCTGTGATTCCAGTTGGGATGCGATATATGTCTTCTGTTGTTCGAGCTATGTTTCCATCTTGGATGTAATCTGTGTCGACATTTCTGACATACGCGTTTCTTGTGCTTCAACCTTCGATGTTATTTCTGATGACATTTCTGACATTTGCGACGACATTGATGTTACTGTCGATGTTTGTCCAGATATTGCAGCCAAAATCATGTTCAAGTCTGTGTTCGTAACTGTCTGCGATGTTTCGTTTTTCTCTTCAATTTTTGTTGTTGTTTCGTTCCCATCAGGATAAAAGACATACTCGTCCACATCGATTCCTTGCGACTTCATTACCTCTCGTAGTCTTGCCTCAAGTTCGAGTTTATTGCCGGTTGTATTCAATCCACGGGCTTCCAACTCCTTTTTCAGTTGCTGGATCCTTAATTCACTTAACTTCGCCATGTCGTCGTTGTGCGCTGCAACTTTGCAATTTATTCAACAATTCCTCTTCTGACACCAATTGTAACGTTCCACTATACCATCGGACTGAGTATGCAATGCAGTTGTCCGTGTTTTTCGAATGCCCAACTTCTTGCACATTTCTTGGAACACAGCTGATTCAAAATTCCTTCCTTGGTCAGAATGTATCTCCATTGGTACACCATACCTTGCAACCCATTCGTTTGTAACCACTTCTGCTACTGTTTCTGCTTCTTGGTTTGGGATTGGGTATACCTCTGGCCATTTACTGAAATAATCCATAACCACCAGTACGTATTTGTTTCCGTGGTTGCTAGAAGGAAATGGACCTGCGACATCCATGGCGATCCTTTCAAATGGTGCACCTGAAATATACTGCTTCATCTGGCCATGACTTCGTGTTTTGGGCCCTTTCGCTCTGTTTCATACCTCGCAGTTGGCAATCCACTCGGTGACCGACTGACGGCAACCAACCGAATAGAATCTCTGCTTAATTTTCTCGAGCGTCTTTGTGATTCCAAGATGAGCTCTACTTGGACCATTATGCAGCTCGCTGAGCACGTCAGGAATCCTCTTTCTCGGAACAACTATTAGTTTCTTCTTGCATTGACCATCCTCACTCTCCCATACTCGATGAAGGCAACCGGATATCAATTCTAAGCTGTTCCACTGTGCCCAATATGACTTCGCAATGGGACTCTCTGCTTACATCTCCTCTCTGCTTGGCCTTTCGTTTGGTTCGAGCACTTGCATAACATGTGACACTTTTTTAGTTGTTCCTTGTCCCAGTCATCCGTACACGTTATAGTCATAAGCCGGACATCTATAATATCTTCTTTAGCCTCGGCCTTTGAACAGTGCTTACATTCCAAACTACATGGTCTTCGTGAAATTGCATCGGTATTTCCATGAGTACTACCTTTTCGATGCTCAATGGAAAAGTCATAGCTTTGCAGTCGCTCGATCCACCATGCCAATTGTCCTTCCGGATTACGGAACTGCAGAAGCCATTTTAACGCTGCGTGATCTGTCCTGACACGGAATCGCTGGCCGTAGAGGTATTTGTGAAAATGTTTAATGCACTCTACCAATGCCAACAGCTCTCTCCGCGTAACGCAGTAGTTCCTCTCTGGTTTTCCAATCGAACGGCTATAATATGCAACTACCTTTTCCTGTCCATCGACCAGTTGTGATAAAACGCCTCCTATAGCATATCCACTCGCATCTGTTTCTAGAATAAATGTTGCTCCTGGAATCGGATATGCTAACATTGGAGCAGTGCACAACCGCTCCTTAAATGTTTGGAAAGCCACTTCTTGCTCTTTCTTCCATTCAAAGGCTTTATTTTTTCTTGTAAGCTAATGGAGGCTATGGGTTACGCTGGAAAAATTGGTATAAATCGGCGGTAATATGTGCACAGCCCAAGGAAACTTCTTAATTCATGTAGGTTTTGTGGTCTTGGCCAATTCTTTACAGCCTCTATCTTTTCGTTCGCAGTGCAGATGCCCTCTGTCGTTACCTTGTGACCCAAATAATTTACTTCCTTTTTAAACAGCGTACACTTTTTGGGACTTAACTTCAGACCAGCACCAGCTATTCTCTGGAAAACTTACTCCAAATTCTTAAGATGTTCATCAAAGTTCTTCCCCAATGATGTCGTCCAGGTACACCAAGCATGTTTTCCAATGTAGTCCTTTCAGTACCTGGTCCATAAGTCTCTCAAAAGTACCCATCAATGCTTCATAACAGTTCCGTTCGCCCTCTTGAATGGTTTGTAAAATCTCAGCTGCAGGCCCTTTCAATGCCATGAACAGTGCAGCAACTTTATCTTCAGTATTCCAGTTGTTCACTGCTGCGGTATTCTCAAACTGAATCGTAAACACCTGGAACGGAACAGAACCGTCAAAAGATGGTGTTTTTACCTTTGGAGTGGTTGCTGAAACAGCTGGGCGATTTAGTTGGTACTGCTCCATACGACCTTTTTAATCATGTATGTCTGCCTAAAATTGAGCCATTTTTGCATCCTGCGCTTCCAGTTTTGGTGATACCTGTTCTAAAATTTCTGCCAACATTTCAGATATACGTGCCTCTTGCGCCTCAAATTGAGATGCCATATATGTCTTTTGGTCTTCCAGTTGAGATGACACTTGCGACGTCATTTCTGAAATACGTGCCTCCTGTGATTCCAGTTGGAATGCGATATATGTCTTCTGTTGTTCGAGCTGTGTTTCCATCTTGGATGTAATCTGTGTCAACATTTCTGACATACGCGTTTCTTGTGCTTCAATCTTCGATGTTATTCCTGATGACATTTCTGACATTTGCGACGACATTAATGTTACTGTCGATGTTTGTGCAGATATTGCAGCAAAAATCATGTTCAAGTCTGTGCTCGTAACTGTCTGCGATGTTTCGTTTTTCTCTTCAATTTTTGTTGTTGTCTCGTCCCCATCAGGATAAAAGACATACTCGTCCACATCGATTCTTGCGACTCCATTACCTCTCGTAGTCTTGCCTGAAGTTCGAGTTTATTGCCGGTAGTATTCAATCCACGGGCTTCCAGCTCCTTTTTCAGTTGCTGGATCCTTAATTCACTTAACTTCGCCGTGTCCTCGTTGTGCTCTGCAACTTTGCAATTTATTCAACAATCCCACTTCTGACAACAAATGTAACGAGTTTACTGCAAATCCTCTTATTTGCCCATTTGCTAAGTTCGTATCACTAAACTGTTGAATAAATAACTCCAATATATGAATAAGGGAAAAATGGCCTTTATTAAAGTACTTCACAATAACACTTATACTTTGCAACGAATAGCTTGCTTAATAACTAAACTGATTGATAGCTCAAGTGAACCTCACTCCTCGCCTCTACTGTCGCGCCTTTTATACTTTTTGATTTCTCATTGCATACTTCTAGTCTTTTCTATTCCAGAACTTACTAGTTAGTTTCAGCTACAAAATCGCCAGCCACAACTACGTTTATAACTTCTCATTTGAGTGATACTTGCACAAATTATTGCCCTCTCTTGTGAGCAATTCAGATAAGATATATGCATGTGTTTGTACATTGCTTCTCCGCTGCTCGTATACGTACATGGTACATATGTGTAGACGCAATTATTGTTTCGTTTATGTAGATACATAATGATTGATCTATGGATGTGCATGATATCACTGTTTAGCATCGGCTTAGAGATGGCAGCACCCCTTAGTTTTGCTAATATTCGTAACAATAATATAGATATAATAATACATATTATGTTATGTTATATCTTTAGATGAATAAGTAAATTTCTTTTTGTAACATTTCCGTATAATAACTTAATCGGATTGATGTACTACCTAAAAGACTAAGTCTTCCTTGTACAAACTCTAAATAAATAAATAAATAAAATAAATTAATAAAATTGTTAAGGGTGGGCCAAGAATGGCTGCGAGGGACCATGAACAAACTTGGGTCTCTCTTCGCTACACTCTCCACTTCTTCTTTCTTTAATAAAAAAATGTTTGTTAAGTTTTTTTCCAAAACGTTTTAAATATTTTAATTTTTAATTTCTTCTTTAGTTAGGTATTAATGATTTTGCACAATTCACTTTGCACAAAAATCTAAATATATTTTAAAACCTTGTTAAAAACTTTAACTCCTGACTTTAAATACTTTTTAGAAGATATAAAAAATTTATATTATACATATATATGTATATATATAAGATAGTGGCACGTTATGATAAGAGGGCGTCCGCGATTGTCGGCTAATAGTACTTGACTGCTCGTTCCCAGTATCGTTGACGACGATGGAAGTGGTCGCTCGTTGGTGTCTTCCAATTCGCCGTGCACGGCTGCGCACACGCATGTTTCGACGCCTTCTAAATATTTATGTAGGCGGCTTAGACAGATTAATATTATTAAAAACTAAAAGGTACTTAGCACAAACATTTCCTAAGTTTTCGTTTTTCAATCGATGTTTTCAACTAACCGGGTACTTGCGCTGTCATGCAAGCTTAAGGAAACGTACGCAATGTGCGCCGTATACATGTAAACTGCATTTTTTTAAATTACAGGGTTAAGCTGCAGCTACCCACGAACGTACGTACAAAAAACGTGTCAGCTGACACGACCTATCTTGTGAATGTGCAATGTAAACGAAAACTCACCGACGTTCAAAGCACGTACGTACGTAGCCCGGAACGTAGAAATCAAAACAGTTTTGATTTTTTCCATAAGAACGGGTCAGCTGATCGCTCTCTCACTAGACAGAGTTGCCTAGTAAACTTTTGCGCCCTAATTTTTGACCGTTTGCAGTTTTTATGCAAAAACACCTAATTAAAGTTTGAAAAATTGTGGAAATAATTCGAAATAATAGAGTAAAAGTTCAGATCATAAATATGTAGTATATTTATGCTTATTTAATATTAATTCCAGCCTTTTACAACATCAAAAATTGTAATAGAAAAAGTTGAAGTTTCCATAAGCATGCATTCGAACAGGTCAATGGCAACATTTTTTTCGTTGCAACTACGGGCATAAATTTCACTCAAATGTGTGTACGTACGGCATATGTATACGTACTTTACACACGTCGGTGGGTGTCTGCGGCTTTATAATATTAATAGCTGTATTTTTTTACATCTATAGACGTTTAAGCTTAAACTTTATATGGACTGCTAAGCGTCAAATTTTAAATAGGTACACCTCTGAAATTGCTGCGCAGAAGATTTGTGCTACTAAATTTCAATACGCATTATACTCAAATGCAACTGAAATATGTGTATATGTTTAACCTCTACACTAATTCTATATACCACTTCTAAAAATGGTGTGTGCCCACTATTCATCGCAACCGATTCAGCTATAGCTTATACAAAGCCATACAACAGAGGTTCGTGTCTCTGCTTTTCGGTACAACATGCTATGTAGCTATTTGCCGCTAGATGGGTCTCCTAAGCATTATCTAATAGCGTTTTCTTTTCTGAAATAAATTGTTGCCTAAGTAAATGGTAAAGGCTTAACTGAGTTACTTCTACCCTTGAAAATTTTCAACATTTATGGTGCATACAAAGAGCATTTCAACTCCCCATATTCACTCATATTAACAAAGTATATGTGGAACTAAAGAGCGAATTGAGAGTTTCACAGAGTTGCACTGCCACACCGCCATTTTATACAGGGTAAAAGTGTAACGCTTTTGCGTTGCGAGCAGGCAACAATTTTCACAAAAGAACGAAATACTCCGTAAAGGCGTTGCCTGTTTTTTAGAATATAACAACAACCCTTGCGCGGCGTACAAAAAGCGTAACACTTTAGCCAGAACAGGAAACGCTATAAGCGAGGATAAGCGATTTTTTAACATATACGCGGATTAGCACAGCTCTTAACATTTGAGGCGTGTTTCAGCAGTCAAGTGCTAAAGCAAAGAATTAAAAAAGTTTTAATTGTTTTCATCTTTATTTCTAAATAATGGCCACTCTGAATAAACAGCGTAAATTTCGCCCGGCGTTGTGTTTTAAGTAGACGAAATGACTGGGCGTAATTTGAAAAATGTCATCGCCTAACGCGGCGTATATCGTCGTCGCTCGGTATTGTGTTTCAAGCATAAAATGCTGGCATATAAAGGTATGATCACAGTTTCGATTTCGTAATTATTAGCAGACTATTAGTACACTATATATCGAGTTCTTTGAAAACATTTGAACCAGGGTTATCCATAAAGCTGAACTAGAGTGTCTGATAGATGTGCATAAACCACATTTAATATTTTGTTCGGAGACTTGTTCGACTGAAGAAATAACGAATTAAGAGCTACAGATACAAACATATAACCTTGTACGGTGCGATTCCCACAGCAGGCACACAGGCGGTGTGCTAATATATATAAATGAAACAATTGAATACTCAATAAGTTACAACACAACATTAAACAAGAACATCTGGTGTATTATACTAAAAGTTAAAAATATTTTCCCCAATATCAAATAGCTCTGATATATCACTCACCGACCTCGAGTGATGCAGAATTTATAACGCACTTATTACTTACTTTCTTAATTGGCGCTTAACCGTCTAAATGGTTATGGCCGTCCAACAAGGCGCGCCAGTCGCTCCTTCGCTCGGCCAACCGGCGCCAATTGGTCACACCAAGGGAGTTTAAATCGTTTTCTACCTGGTCCTTCCAACGGAGTGGGGGCCGCCCTCTACCTCTGCTTCCATAGGCGGGTTCCGATAGAAACACTTTCTTAGCCGGAGCATCATCTTTCATTCGCATAACATGGCCTAGCCAGCGCAGCCGCTGCGTTTTAATTCGCTGGACTATGTTGATGTCTGCGTATAGCTCGTACAGCTCATCATTAAATCTTCTTCGGTACTCGCCATCGCCAACGCGTAGTGGTCCATAAATCTTTCGAAGAACTTTTCTCTCGAACACTCCCAAACCCGCTTCATCTGCTGTTGTCATGGTCCATGCTTTTGCCCCATATAGCAGGACGGGTACGATAAGTGACTTGTAGAGTATGGTTTTCGTTCGCAGAGAGAGGACTTTACTTTTCAATTGCCTACCTAGTCCAAAGTAGCATTTATTGGCAAGATTGATTCTTCGCTGGATTTCAGTGCTGATGTTATTGCTAGTGTTGATGCTGGTTCCCAAATAAACGAAGTCTTTTACTATTTCGAAATTATGGCTGCCAACAGTAGCGTGGTTGCCAAGGCGCATATGCGCTGAATCTTTGCTCGATGGCAGCAGGTACTTCGTTTTGTCCTCATTCACCATCAAACCCATCTTTACCGCTTCTCTTTCCAGTTTGGAGTAAGCAGCACTAACAGCGCGGGTGTTTAGGCCGATGATATCAATGTCATCAGCATACGCCAGTAATTGCACGCTTTTATAGTATATTGTTCCAGTGCGGTTAAGTTCTGCAGCTAGTATAATTTTCTCTAGCATCAAATTAAAGAAATCGCACGATAGGGGGTCTGAAACCTCGTTTAGTTTCGAACGGCTCGGAGAGGTCCTTCCCAATTTTGACTGAGCTGATGGTGTTGCTCAACGTCATTTTACACAGCCGTATAAGTTTTGCGGGGAAACCAAATTCAGACATAGCGGCATATAGGCAGCTCCTTTTCGTGCTGTCGAAGGCGGCTTTAAAGTCGACGAAGAGGTGATGTGTGTCGATTCTCTTTTCACGGGTTTTTTCAAGATTTGGCGCATTGTGAAAATCTGGTCGATGTTAGATTTACCAGGTCTGAAGCCGCACTGATAAGGTCCAATCAGCCGGTTCACGGTGGGCTTCAATCTTTCGCACAATACAATTGAAAGGACCTTATATGCGATATTAAGAAGGCTGATTGCACGATAGTTGGTGTAATTTGCAGTATCCCCCTTCTTGTGCACTGCGCAAAGAACACTTAGATTCCAACCGTCGGGCATGCTTTCGTCCGCCCATATTTTGCTAAGAAGCTGCTGCATGCGCCTTACCAACTCCTCGCCGCCGAACTTGCCACGGCCTTGTTGTTTTTCAGTCTGGTTTTTGCTGTTCTAACTTCGTCATAATCGGGCGGAGGACATATATTCCATCATCATCGATTGCGGGATTGGGTTCTTCATCTCTGCGCGGTGAATTGCTGCCTCCATTTAGGAGAGCAGAGAAGTATTCCCTCCATAATCTAAGCACTCTCTGGACATCAGTTACAAGGTCGCCGTTTTCATTCCTACAGGAGTTTGCCCCGGTCTTAAAACCTTCTGTCTGTCGCCGTATTTTTTGGTAGAATTTTCGGGCGTTATTCGTGGTGGCTAGCAGCTCAAGCTCCTCGCACTCACGCCTTTCTGCTTCTGCTTTTTTCTTCCTGAAAAGGTGTCTCGCTTCCCTTTTCAACTCATGATAGCGTTCACACACTCCTCTTGTCGCGCTCGCTTTTAACGTAGCCCTGTAGGCAGCGTCCTTTTTTTCGGTTGCAACGCGGCATTCTTCATCGTACCAGTTGTTTTTCCGTGGCCGCCCGTAACCAATTTTTTCCTCGGCGGCAGTATGAAGTGCTTTGCAGATATGCTCCCACTGCTCCTGTATTCCTTCAGGATGAGTTGTGCTCTCAAAGAGCAGGTGTGAGAGTCGAGCTGCGAAATCATTGGCAGTCTGTTGTGATTGAAGCTTTTCGACGTCTAGCTTTCCTTGTGTTTTTTGTTCCTTGGTTTTAGCCACGTTGAGGCGGGTGCGTATTTTGGCTGCGACGAGATAACGATCAGAGTCGATGTTAGGTCCTCGGATCGTGCGCACATCTAAAACACTGGAGGCATGCCGTCCATCTATCACAACGTGATCGATCTGATTGCGAGTATTTCGATCAGGAGATAGCCATGTAGCTTGATGTATCTTTTTATGCATGAACCTCGTGCTGGATATGACCATGTTTCGAGCACCGGCAAAGTCGATCAGCCTCAACCCGTTAGGAGAAGTTTCATTGTGTAGGCTGAACTTTCCGACTGTAGGGCCAAAAACACCTTCTTTGCCCACCCTGGCGTTAAAGTCGCCAAGCACGACTTTTATATCATGACGGGGGCAGGGCCCGTATGTGCGTTCTAATTATTCATAAAAAGTGTCTTTTACCTCATCGTCTTTCTCCTCTGTCGCCGCATGGGCGCAGATGAATGATATATTAAAAAATTTTGGTTTTATTCGGATAGCGGCGAGACGTTCGTCCACAGGCGTGAACGCCAGCACTTGGCGACAAAGTCTCTCTCCCACCACGAATCCGACGCCGAAACTGCGCTTAATCGTATGGCCACTCCAATATATGTCACAATTTTTGATCTCCTTTCTTCCTTGCTTCGTCCAACGCATTTCTTGGATGGCGGTGATGTCAGATTTTGCTTTGGCGAGGACATCAACCAGCCGCGCATCTGCACCAATTCCATTCAGGGATTGGACGTTCCAGGTGCATGCCCTCAATTCATTGTCGTTCAAAAGTTTGCCATGGTCGTCATCAATAGAGAGTGTATTTATCCGAGGCTTGTTGTTATATTTCAATGGAGTATGGTTTTACGCGGCGGGTCACAAGCCCAGCGCACAACCCGCTCAGCGGGGGTGAAAATATTACTTGGCACGTTTATATAGCGAGCCGCTTGCTCCAAGACAGACGCCCGCTTGCAGCCGCACCTAGAGGTGTACAGACGCTGCCGATGAGATCTCCCCCGGCTAGCCCTTAAACCGATTAAGTCAGAGTGGCCTAGCCAGGTACTTATACAACATTTTAAACAATAACTGCGTAACACAGGATAATATTATCTTTGTGGGCGATTTCAATATAAACCTTTACAAGAGCACAACTTATAGTAAACAGTTAGTTGACTTATTTCGATCCTTTGCTATGGAGCAAAAAATAGATTTTTATACACGAAAGGGCGATAAGACAGATACATTGATCGATTTCTTATTTACAGGTAGTAGCTCTATATCATGTTTAAAATTGGAAGAGTTTCAGATTTCAGATCATGAAACGATTAAATTCAAAATCAAATTACATAAACTATTTCAGATGAGAACGAAGAGAACAATAATTTCCTGGGAAAATTATACAAGCGACAGCTTAACTACACTGACTTTGAAAATCTGAGCATAGAAAGTAAGGCAACATTCCTATATAATACGCTATCAAGCGCAGTGACCACCCTGACATACTCTAAAGAAGTCAGTGTCAAACTTATGAACAAGTGGTATGATTTTGAGCTGGCTAACTTAAATAAACGTAAGCTAAATCTTTACAAGATCAGCCTATCCACTGGAGAATGGAGTGAATATTATAGTGCGAAACGCCAATATAAACCGCTAATTAAGATAAAAAAAGCCAAGTACATGGAAAACAAAATCAACCATAGTACTGGTGATAGTAAGGTCATGTGGAAAAACTTGAAAAATTCCATAAGCATGGCTAAAGAAAACAATGGTATTAAAAAAATTAAAATAAACGACCAACTGTACAGAGAGGAAAATGAAATAGCACTGTCTTTGAATAACTATTTCATTGATAGTATATTGGAGATTAGCATGAATATTCCTACTTCTTTTAGTAATGAAGGTACTATAGATGAGCAAAATGGCCCTAATGTTTTTAAGTTTCAGAAAGTATCCACTTCAGAAATAGTTGATATAGTAAGTAAGTTTAAAAATAAAATTGGAGGGAAGAAACTTGTGTCGGAAGGAGTCTTTAAAGACTCCATAACGTATATAGGTTTTTTCTATTCTCAACTTGTTAATGAGAGCTTAGATAAATGTCTCGTTCCTTGTTTATGGAAATCTTCTATAGTTGTGCCATTAGAAAAAGTCAAAAATACCATCAAAGTTGAGGAGATAAGACCTATTAACACGTTACAATGTGATGAAAAAATTTTGGAAACAGTGGTAAAAAATCAGCTGGTAAAATAATTAGAAGATAATTTAATTATTATACCTCAACAATCTGGTTTTCGAAAGAAACATTCCTGTGAAAGTGCTTTGAATTTGGTTGTAGTTAACTGGAAAGAAGACTTAAGCAGGAAAAAACACATATTAGCTGTGTTTTTGGATTTAAAACGTGCATTCGAGACGATCGACCAAAACTTAATGCTGAAAAAGCTTTCTTACATTGGCGTTTCTGGTAATGAACTAAAATGGTTTTAAGACTTCCTTATTAACAGATACCAAAGAACAGTGATTGGAACGTCCGTATCGGATAAAAGGGAGGTACCTGTTGGTCTACCTCAAGGGTCTGTGCTGGCAACCATACTGTTCAGTATATATATTAATGATATAACTAGCTCCATTAAGCACTGTGAAATAAAATTGTTTGCTGATGATACATTACTGATGATAAGTGGGAACAATATTACTGAAATATATGCTAAGCTGCAAGAAGATCTTAACAGCGTATATGGTTGGTTATGCGTAAACAGACTAAAAGTGAATGTCAATAAAACGAAATTTATGGTCATATCTAGACGCAATTTTCAAAACAGTGAGCTACAAAACTTAAATATAAATAATGAACTAATTGAAAAAGTCAGCACCATAAAATACTTGGGAATAAAAATAGATGATAAGCTGAATTTCAACGAGCATGTGGATTATACGGTAGGAAAAATAGCGAAAAATTTATATTTTACACAACGAACCTGCAAATATTTAAATAGAAGGTATAAAATCATCGTCTATAGATCTATAATCGAACCTCATTTTACTTATTGCCCAACTATATTTTTCATCTTGCGAGATAGTCAGATATACAAGCTAAAAAAGCAACAGAACCGAGCTATGAGATTCATTCTCAAAAAACGGTATGACACACCTATCAGAGACATGCTATGCTCTCTTAATTGGCTTAGCATTAGACAGCAACTTTTTTATTATATCATAAAATTTATTAAAAACATAATAGAAGGAACTTTGCCTGCGTATTTGAGGACTAATATAAAATATGTAAAAGATATGCACTCTGTCAATACTCGTAATAAAAATGATTTTAATCTGCCGGCTTATAAAACTGAAGCAGACAAATGTAATCTGTATTATAAAGGTCTTAAATCCTATAATGAACTACCGAATGATATTAAATCATGTCATTCCAATAAATTTAAGCAAAAATTGTACAATTATTGCAGAACACTACCAATTTAATGCCGGACAGGCGGGCTTCCATAGCATCGATAGAAGTGCAGCGAAACTATACTGCTATGTAGCGCCAAGACTTCCAAGCTCTTGTACGCATACAAAAAAGGTTGCCGAAGCACATACTGAAACGCATCACTCGATTAACTCAGTGCATCGCCGTGCAGATGTTGCCTTCGCGCTGTACTAACATGCGTAAAATGCCTACATACTGCACAAGCACAACACTTTGTTCGCATGATCTGGAAGTCTCCCATCCATGGTACTCCAAGGTGTAACTATTCTAGATTGCATAGTCCAGAAGACAATTATAAACATGTAAAATAGATTTAAGTTAGGCTTAAGAAAGCCGTAATAAATAAATACATTATACATTATGGGATGCAGATTTTGCTGCATTTCGACTTCTCCCCCTGTCTGACGAATCGTGACGCATGCTGTTTATAATAGCACCGCTTGTCCTAAAACTAAAAATTCAAAATTTTTAACTCTGACTACTCTCAAATAATTCACATAAGTCTTCCTGGTTGCGGGAGTAATATAAGTAGCTGCAAATTCACCAGCTTTAAACATTTGAATATGTGAAAGTACGGAACACTTTTAGATATTCGAAAGTATTTTTTATACCCGTCATCGGTTAATGCCATTTTTTCAGACAAACTCTTGAATTACTTCAGAATTTTTCAAACCTTCTTGGTTTCGATTTCAGACGAAATTGAAAAAAAAATGAAACACAACTTTTTCAATCCTAACTAAACGGTCGAAAATCAAAATTGATTATATTTATCTATATTTCCTGCAGCGGTGCGAAGACGAGAAGAGTATAAAAAGTTTCCCTCAGCAACCAGAATCTATACCAAGAGAAGTACTTCAAGTTGAAGCAGACAGCGCGTCTAAAAACCTCTTAGGTCAGTATCAAGAGCGTTGCAAAAGCCTAGAAGTACATTTGCCACCATGCGGTAGCAATTTACAGGGTACAACAACAGCAAATAGTGAATACGATACTAACATCCTGGATGCAACCGATATAAAAGACGAGCCCGGCGACTTTATTGAGACTAATTGTCATTGGAGAGACTGTGGAATAGAATTTGCTACACAGGATGAATTGGTTAAACACATTAACAATGATCATATACATTCCAATAAAAAAGTATTCGTGTGTCGATGGGTTCAGTGTTCACGCTGCGAAAAGCCTTTCAAAGCGCAATACATGTTGGTCGTGCATATGCGTCGCCATACGGGAGAAAAACCACATAAATGCACAGTAAGTCACACCATCAATCTAAAAATTGTATGTATAAAATAACACCTTCGATCAATTTTATTTCAAAAAAGTTTAGAGGACACTGACACAAAAAGGAACCTACCTAATTGTATGCCATTCTGCAAATTCCACCTGCAGACCTGGTGGCAACGGTAGCAGCGTTAACTATTGCAACGAGGCTCAGGATCTTGGGGCAGCTGGAGCGTAGACCACGCGGCCATACCGACTACCTAATTCCGTATCTGCGCCTCGAAGGAATCTTAGATCCACAATTGAGGTGGATGGTTGGTGCAAGGGTGCCCAAATGATGGACGAGGCGATATACCTGTACACCGATGGCTCTAAAAAAGCGGAAAGAGTAGGGTCTGCGGTATGCTGCGGTGATCCTTAAATAAACATAGCCTATAAGCTGCTAGGCCACTGTAGAGTAGAAACACTGGAAGAAAATATCTTAAACTGCAACCGCGTCAAGTTTTATATAGACAGCCAAGCAGCAGTTAAGGCAATAATCTCGCATAGCCCAGCTTCTAAAAGTGTGTGAAAGTGTAAGCAATCTCTGGAAACAACCGGGACAGGGAGAAACATCCATCTGGAAAGGACCCATCTCTCGAAGCTTGCTCCGTAGACGTTCCAATCAGATTGGGCGAGATTAAGAGAAAGGGAGAGGTGCATATTGTCGATTAAGCGAGAAAGGTGTGGAATCAAGCCCGGATCTGCAAAGTGTCGAAAATCATGTGTAGGTCTTACAGCTTTGGACTAACAAGGTTCAATCTATCTTTAAAAAAGGTGACTGTAGGCTTATGACTGGTGTTCTGACTGGACACTTTCTTCTGGCATCGCATGCCATTTGGCAAGTGATAGCAGATGTAGGAATTGCGGGTTGGAGGAAGAAACGATCGAACACCTTTTGTGCTTTTGCCGAGGTTGCCAGGCTAAGACTCCTGCTTTTAGGAGTGAAACAGCTGTTAGACGTAGAAACAGAAAGTGGCATGAGTCCCAGAAAGCTTCTAGTATTTTTCAAGAGGGAGGAGTTAAGTTGGGTTAGGTTAAGAAAGCGTGCGTGTGCAATACCCACACTTCCACTCGGAGATATTTTTTTCCATTGTGAGTGCCCTCAGTAAGTACAGGGTGGCGGCAAATTTTTTAACCCCATTACCTCCTAGCGGTCCTCGACGAACCACTTGCTTTCCCTGATGAACCCAAGAAGAAGCGAGACGTCCACCTTCCCAACCTCTGCCGGGCTGTCGAAGAAGCGTGAGCCCAGAAATCTGAGCCTTCTTTTTTGAAGCGCCGGGCATCGGCAGAGATAGTGGTAGATCGACTCCTCTTTCTCCTCATCCTGACAGCTTCTGCAGAGGGAGCTTGTTGGTATTCGCCACCGTCGGAGCATTGGTGCGATAGCACAATGACCTGTGATGACACTTGTAAGTACCCTCAACGCAGATTTGTTCAGTTTGAGAAGGAAGCTCGTGCCCTTCTTATCCAAGCATGGCCATAAGGACCTTGAGACTTCGCAGTCAACCCTATTGGTCCATAGCAAGTCCGTTGCCCTGTTCTCGTATTCGTCGATTATCCCTAGGAGACAACTCAGCGGCGGTCGGACGGAGCTGTCCACCTCATTTATGTCTAAGTCGGAACCTTTCCTAGCCATCTCATCCGCGAGTTCATTCCCTTCAATGCCGCTGTGCCCAGGGACCCAGCAAAGGGAGACATTGAGAAGCCTTATAGGAGCCAGAGAGGCTCTACGCCTCCGCACGATGTCCGATTTTATCGTGTTGGACTCTAATGCCTTTAAGGCGGCTTGGCTGTCCACAAATATTGTTACATCGGTACACCGCGCTATTTTGGAGCAGCTTTGCCGCTCTGTCTATGGCATAGACCTCGGCTTGGAATACACTGCATGCGTCAGGAAGTCGGAATTATTGGCTTAGCCCCTTCGTCCTATCGTCTAGAATCGTCGCGTGTCCGTACTTAGTTGTTTTCCACATGTTGGATTCTCTTAGTCGTAGAGCTCCTCTAGCGGCTAATCCCTGCACGAAGACTTGTAGAGGCGTCAAGTGAAAGATGACATTTAGTGCTTCCTGAGGTGCGCTGCTCACGGCGCCTGACATTCACAGGCATGACAGCCTTTGTACATTCCCGATCCTCTGCTGATTACTCTTTTTGTCTAGCGCCTTCCACCAGACTAGAGCTCCATATGTTAGCATCGGTCGAATGACTGTGCTGTATGTGCCATGAATGACATGTGGTGCCAGTCCCCAGATCCGCTCAAAAGCCCTTTTGCAGGCCTAGTATGCTGCTAGAGCCTTCCTTGACCTCATCTCAACGTTCCTTCTCCAGCTTAACTTGGAATCGAGTATAATTCCAAGATATTTTGCTTCCGAAGGTAGGTTTAACGTTGTGCGGTTTAGCCTCGGTAAGTTAAGGGAGGGTATCTCTGTCTTTGTCGTAAACAGAACAGGTTCTGTTTTTGTTGGGTTTGCCCCCGCCCATTTTGCCCTGCCCATCGTGAAATGTCGCAAAGTGCCGATTCCATGAGTTCGCTGATGGTTGGCAAGAATTTGCCTGTGATCATAATCACTAAGTCATCGGCGTATGCAACTACCTTTGTTCGTTTTCTCCTACAGATTTCAAGAATTTCGTTGATCACCAGTATCCAGAGAAGAGGCGATAGCACCCCGCCTTGGGAGTGCCTCTGGTGGTCATTTTGCCAATAGAACCAGTACCTAAAGTCGCGTTAACAACTCTTCTCCTAAGCATAGAATCGATCCATGCAACTATAGAGCTTTGGGTTCCATATCGTGTAATAGCCTTGAAGATGGCCTCCGTCTGCACATTTTTGAAAGCGCCCTCAATGTCGAGGAAGGCTGCCAACGTGTATTCCTTGCAGCTTAGTGAGTTCTCGATGGCACTGACTTCCTCTTGAAGGGCACCTTCAAATGATTTGCCCTTTTGGTATGCATGCTGTGCTGCATCTATCTGCCAGAGGCATTGAGGAGAGGCTTATTGGTCTATAGTCTTTGGCTTCCGAGTGGTTAAATTTTCCTGCTTTGGGAATGAAAACGAACCGTACATTTCTCCAGGCTTCAGGTACATAACCATCTTGTAGGCATCTTGAGAAAATGCCGTGTAAATATGGTATCAGTTCGTCAAAAGCGGGTTGTAACATAGCCGGTATCACACCATCCGGTACCGCCGATTTGTAGGGTTCGAATGATTTTATTGCCCATGATATTTTATCCCGGTCAACCATGTCCGTGACGTCGGTTTCCGGAGGGTGTGCGCGGTTTTCTGGTATCGTCGTGCCTGTCGTATCCGTGCATCGAGGAAAGTGTGTCTCCATCAAGACCTCTATAGTTTCCAGACTGGAGACGGTCCATGAGCCATCAGACTTCCTTATGCTACTAGGGGCTGAACTAGATCCTGAGAGTATTTTGCGAAGTCTTGATGCCTCATTTGTCGCCAAGTTCTCACAATATTGTTCCCATGATATCCTTTTTGCCTTCTTGATGCAGCTTTTGTATTTGTTAAAGCTACATCCCAGTCCTCTTCCAGCCGGCTATGTTTGGCTTTGTTGAAGAGTTTTCTTGCTTTTGACCTGAGTTGGCTAACCTCTGTATTCCACCACGTAGTTCTAGGTCTTACCCGTGGTCTAGTAAGGGGACAACAGAGCTCAACAGTGGTTGTCAATATCGTTGTCTCTCGGTTTACCGCTCTGTCTATATTGTTAGCTCACCGTCTGACTTCCATTTCCGTGGATGACAGTTTGTGAGATACTATTTCTAATTATTTGTTCCAGTCTGTTTTTCTTGGATTTATATATGGCAGGGGAACTTCCACTTCAAGATCGATGTTGAAGAGTATCCTACTGTGGTCCGAGAATGAGCATGTGTCTGACACTCTCCAGTCATCGATTCTTACAGTGGGAGAGTCTGTGGTCAGGGTGATATCCATGACTTCCTCTCTAATTCTATTCCTAAACGTTGGCTGGTTGCCTTTGTTGCATACAATTAGGTTAGTAGTAAATAAGTAGTCAAAAATGGACTCACCCCTTGCGTTTGTGTCGCTGCTCCACCATGGCTCATGCTGTCCGCTGGCGTCGCAGCCGATGACAAGGAGAGGGCGGAGTTACTTTATAATATAAAATAAATGAATATATGTTCCAATTTGCGTCATGCTCCTTTTAATTTTGCCTAGAAATTTGCTGGACGGGACCTACTTGTTTTATGCCGACCCCGAGCGGCATCTACAAGGCAGATGAGTTTTCACTGAGAGCTTTTCGTGACAGAAATACACTCGGAGTGTTTGCCAGACACAGCCGAAGGACGACCCCGTTAGAAAAATTTTCTTCTAATTGAAAAAAACTGTCTTCTAAAATATGCATACATACGCATTTCAAATATTCCATTTTCGGAAAACCTCTATTTATTTAAAAAACAAAAACTGAGATGTATTTCAGAAATAAGCAACTGTGTTTTAGATTGTAGGAAATACTACTATTTCTTTATTGTCACCTAACATCCCAACTGCAATAATTAACTACTCTCAATGCACATACATATTCGTAAATATATATTCATATTAAAATGTAATACCTTTGTGCACTCTATTTTTGAATATTGCTCTTACTTCCATTAAATGAATTGAACTAATCGGTCGTGTTTTATTTTCGTGCGCTACTCTAATAAATGGTTATGGGCCCAGACCCATTTTTGTATTAAAATTAAAAAATAATAAAAATCATCTTTTGGCGTTCGTCGCGTTTAATACGTTTGCTAAATAATTTTCGTTTGTCGGCCGGTATTGAATTTATTAAATTATTTAGTGTGAATTATGAGTTCACTGGCACATATTAGGGGGACTCATGAAAGCATTATATCCATTTACACACGCTTTTATATAAACGCACCTAGTAATACTCTTGATAAACTTGATTGTTTATCAGCTGTATTATTGCCAAACAATTTTTTTTGATTGTTATACAAATTAAAAAATGCTAAGATTAAGTGAAAAATCAAAACTAAAACGCCTTTACTTGCTGATGTTGGAGATTTCTGATGAAAATGCCTGCTGTAATGTCTGCAAGGTTGCATTCCTTTGAGTTTATCGCGTTTACACAATGAAATGTGCGCGTAAATTTATACTAATTGTGTAAATGATTTTTCATACAAAATTTGACCGCTCGTTTACGCACTAGATAAATTTATACGTCTACACACTTTATAAGGCATTTATACGGTTACTCAGTGCCGAAAATTACAGCACTTGGGCCATCCATATGAAGAGCCTGCTCATCACGTTGGATTATTGGGAAGTCGTGGAAACAAAGTGTCCAGCTGATGACGATGCAGACGGAAAAGCTAAGTGGGAATCGACCGATAAAAAGGTACTGGCATACATAACTATTTGTGTGAAGCCGTCAGAATTGATTCACATAAAGCATTGCAAAACTGCGAAAGAAGCTTGGACAGTGCTAAACAGTGTATATAGCGCTGATGGTCCCGCGCGAAAAGTTAACTTATTTAAAAAGTTGGTTCGATTCAGATTTGATGCAGGTAAAAAATTGGCCATGCAAATGAACGAATTTAGCAATATTTTGAACAAACTCACATCGATTGGCGTTGAGGTGCCGGAAGATTTGCTGTGTTGCTGCTTGTTGCTATGCAGCCTACCAGACAAAATGGATAGTTTTGTTGTTGCAATTGAAAGCACAGACAGTTTGCCAACATTCGAACAATTGAAGGAATTTTGGAAGAGGAAAGGCGGAGAAATGAAAAATTTGGCGGTAACAATGAGAGTGTATTTTCAACGAATTCCAGCAGGTGGAGAAAAGGTGGGAAAGAAAGAGCGGCAGAGCGCAATTCCAGTAAAATAACTGAGCAGCCGAAAGTAAAATCGCGTGATTGGAGTACAGCTAAATGCTACTCTTATGGTAAAAGGGACATATAAAGTCACAATGCAAAGCGACAAAGAAAGAAGCGGTAATGGGTATGAGTTCACATGCAAATTTGCGAGATAGCAATATGTGGGCATTGGATAGCGGCGCTTGCTCCCATATGTGTAATGATTTAAAAGTTTTCTCAAAAATAGAAGGGTGCGAACAAACTGTTACACTTGCTTCAGGTGATTTTGTTGTCGCTAAGGGCATAGGTAGTGTTAACATTAAAAGAAAAATGCGAAGTATAAGATTCACTGAAGTGCTTTATGTTCCAAACTTACATGGAAATTTCCTGTCGGTAAGCAAAATACTTGAGCATGGTTACTTTGTACAGTTTAATAAAAGGCTGGCTGAAGTGAACTCAACAGCAAAGGCAGATAATGGTATTTTCTATACTAACTTTGATGATGTTGAGTGCGTGAATGCGGCGGTAAATGAAAACAAAAATAATAATATTGACATTTGGCACAAAAGATTTAAACATTTTAAATACTAAAGATGTTTGTGATTTATCGAAAGAGAAAATTGTGTACGGACTAAACGTTAATATACCTAAAAATTTTGATTGTTCAACTTGTGCGGTATGCAAAATTACTAAAAAAAACCTTTTAAAAAATTTTCAAATATTTATACGAGTGATGTGCTTTAGTTAGTGCACACAGATATTTGTGAGCCGATGAGAACGCCATCCCAAGGTGTTTCGCGGTATTTTATAACGTTCACAGATGATTAGTCGAGATTTGTTGTTACGAAATTTTTACGCCAAAAATCCGATGCATTCGAGGCGTAAAAAGACTTTATGATTGAAGCAGAGAAACAGACCGGGCGTAAATTGAAATGTACAGGCAATGGTCGCGAATATGTGAATACAAAATTTGATAGCTTATTTAAGCAACACGGTATACTCCATCAAACCACAGTTAGTTATACCCCGCAGCAAAATGGAGTTGCTGAACGAGCTAATCGAACGCTCGTCGAAACGTCGCGGTGTATGTTAGACACTTCTAAACTTCCTCAAGGCCTGTGGTCAGAAGCTTTAAATACTGCCACCTATATAAGAAATCGGTGTCCTACAAAATTAATAAAAAGTATAACGCCATACGAACGTTGGACCGGTAGAAAGCCGTCGGTATCGCATTTAACTGTTTTTGGTTGCGAAGCGGTAGCATTGTGTACTAGGTCAAATAAGTCAAAGTTTGACGTTTGTTGGATATGCGGATTTGACTAAAGGTTATAGGTTGTATAATCGATCAAACCGATCAATTACGATTGCGCGCGATGTAATATTTTTTGAAAATATATTTGGATATGAAAACAATGAATTGCAATACGCTGATCTTTATAATTTTATTGATTGTGAAGACGGTATAAAATCTAATCAAAGCCGAATCACAAAAGAAGAAGAAAAAGCAGAACAAGTAGAAGAAAAAGAACAAGAAGTAGAAAAAGAACCAGAAGAAGAAGCAGAGCAAAGACCAAATCAAGATGAAGCTTTAGCACCTGATAAGAACCTGGACAAAAATGAAACTGATTCGAGCGAAAGTAGTTATGAAGAAGGTGAATACGTTGTCGTAGCGAAACGCAAACGAGGAAGGCCGAGAATAGTTAGAAGTGGTAGTGTTGGACGACCGCGAAAAAAATACGTGACGGAAGAGACTGAGAGTATAAACTCAGTGGTTGCCAACCCAGTTTCCGTGACAAGTACGTTAAATTCGGCAAACGGCGAGCAGTGGAAAGCAGCTATGCAGTCGGAGTATAAATCGTTGGTGAAAAATGATACGTGGGAGTTAGTAGATTACCCAAAAGGCAAAAATGTCATCGGTTCGAGGTGGGTTTTTTCAACAAAATTTTACCAAAACGGTACGGTTGACAAATTCAAAGCTCGCTTAGTAGCGCAAGGTTGCTCGCAGATTTATGGAGAAGATTTCAACGAAACTTACGCACCTGTCGCAAGACTATCGCCAATTCGCTTGGTGTTTGCACTTTCTGTCCAATACAAGTTATTTGTAAATCACATCAATATCGTATCAGCATATCTAAACGGCGAATTAGAAGAAGAAGTTTATATGCGGCAGCCTGAAATGTTCATCGACAAAGATTACCCGCATAAGGTATGCAAGTTAAAAAAATCAATTTATGGGTTAAAGCAAGCAGGCCGAGATTGGAACAACAAAATAGATTTTATTTTAAATGAGTTGGGATTTCGCCGGTGCAAGTCTGACAATTGTGTGTATATCAATCGAAACGAAAACGAGTTGAATATAATTATTATCTACGTTGACGATATAATTTTGGCGTGTACATCGAAAATTGAAGTCAAAGACCGTGGACGAATTAGTTATTACCTTGGCATGCAGATCGAACGAGAAGGTGAATGCGGGGCGATCACTATTCATCAAGAAAAATATACCATTTAATTGCTGAAAAGGTGGAATATGCAAAATTGTAAAGGTGTTTCCACGCCGTACGAGCAAGGTACCATGCTGGAAAAATGTGCACAAAAGGGTTGCAGTGGTTTCAACGTGAAAGAATACCAGTCACTACTAGTAGGTCTAACATATCTGGCCATCACATCCCGGCAAGATATAGCGTACGCGGTGTCCAAACTGTCACAATACCACAGTCATCCACATCGGCAGCATTTTGTCGCAGCGAAGCGAATACTACGATACCTTAAAACTAAGCCTAGGGTATGTTGATGTATTTGCCAAATAACAAAAATTTAGTTTGCGTCACAGATTCCGACTGGGTTTCAGACCAGACTGATCGTAAGTCAATGAGCGGTTATGCGTTGTTCTTTAGTGGAGGAGGTTTAATTGCATGGGAAGCCAAAAAACAGCATATGGTTTCTTTAAGCACGATGCAGGCGGAGTACGTAGCTATGTACCAAGGGACGAAAGAAGTTGCATTCCATCGTAATTTATTGAAAGAATTGACTATCAAATGTGACAACCAAGGTGCACAGTTTGCGGTTCGCAATCCAACAATACACAAGAGGAGTAAACATATAGACATACGTTTTCACTACATACGAGAAAAGTTGTATAGTGGTGACATCGATATAGAATATGTACAATCTTCAGAGAATGCAGCCAGTATTTTTACTAAACCATTATTCTCAAGTAAACATGAAAATTATTGCGAAATTCTAATGTTGTTTTTTAAATAATTTTGAAAAAGCATGAATTTGTTATTTAATGTCTTGTTATCTTGATTCTGATAAAAAATGTAAAACGTAATGAAATTAATAATGAAAAAGAAAACTTACGTACACATATATACATAAAAAAATAAAATTAAAAATCGAAAAAATTGCAATCGGGATGAGGCGGATTTTGTAGGACTTACTATTACTATTACTATTTCTTTATTGTCATCTAACATCCCAACTGCAATAATTAACTACTCCAATACACATACATATACGTAAATATATATGCATATTAAAATGTAATACCTTTGTGCATTCTATTTTTGAATATTGCTCTTACTTTCATTAAATGAATTGAACTAATCGGTCGTGTTTTATTTTCGTGCGCTACTCTAATATAGATTTCCCGAGGTTGTTAAATTTAAAATTTCAGAAAAGGAGAATTGTGTATTTGGGAATCGATAACCGCACAACCCGTAGTGGACAGACGTACTAGTACAGAATCGCACCCAACATACTTGCCAATACAACCCTGACCTATGACAACTAAAAAGACTAAGTGGAGCGGATGAGATGACAATTCAGCCACTAAGCTAAGAATCGGACGCTTGACCAATTTGACCGCGACTAAATAATTTATTGTCAATTAGAACTATTATATTACATCTTAACCGGTGTTGTTTTATTTACCAAACGTAGTAGAACCCAAAAATTGGTGTCAGAAACGGTGTGACTTCGCAGTGATTTATTTTTGCAGTAGTTATTTCATTAAAAAGAACACTTTGCAAAATAAAAGTGTGCGCATATTCATACACATGTGAAGACGTGCATTTGAAAAAATTTAAAAGGCAATCGGCCAAACGAAAAAACATCAAAGTAAAAAATTTCAACTGCTCGAACATTACATAGCAGAAATAAGTTATCGAAATAACAAAGTACATAATTGGCGTAGAAATTAAAAAAGGTGCATTTTGCCATAAATCTACAGTACAAAAACCGTAAGCGAAAAAAAAACGGTATTTTGAGGCCGAGGTATCAGCCGTTCATTGGCAGAAGTACGACATTTGCGCGATCAAACAGCGCAAGTCATAGAAGTGCCAGCATTTTAGAAACAGCGCAGCAGCAAACGAACGCATATCGTTCCAGCAAGTGACGCGAGAAGAGGACACAGCACAGCCGACGCAGGCGACAACGACACGCATGAAAAGCAAGCTTTCGGTATATTATTTTATTTTATCTATCGTGAAATCAGCGAAGTTCGGAAACGGCTGAGCAGTAGCAAGCAGCGAAGTTGAAGACACCATAGCTAAGTTGTTGTGCCTTGTATGTATTCATTTTGTTCACTGATATATGGTGCGGCGAGTGTGTAAAAGTCGGCTAAGAATCGGCGGTACCATGATGCGAGGACGAGGAGCCGGCGTAGTTGTCGAACGCGGCCATTTCGCGCACGTCCGATGTTTTTGCGGGATCGGTGTGGATTCCCTGTTCGCTGATGATATATCCAATTTAATTTAGTTGTTGTTGCACGTAACTGCATTTTTCGAAATTTACTTGCATGTAGTTTTGTTGTAGTCGTTCGAAAACTTCCCTTAGGAGGTGGATGTGTTTTTCAAACGTGTCCCCCAAAACGATTATGTCATCTAAGTATGCAAACACCTTCGGTTGGAGTTCTGGACCAAGGATTGCGTCTAGGCACGTTGGAAGGTGGCCGGAGGGGGGGGGGGGGGGCAGAGTGTAGCCCGAAGGTCATAACCTTCCACTGGAAAAGTCCACGGCCGGGCACGGTGAAGGCGGTATATTGGCGGGATCTTTTTGCCATAGGTATTTGCCAATACCCATTTTTCAGGTCGACGGTGGATATGAATTGTGCTTCTTTCAGTTTGTCCAAGATCGCCCCGATCTTGGGTAAAGGATACGCATCTGGTATTGTTCGGCCGGGGTGCGTCTGCTCCTGGAGGTAGGTGGGCGCAAAGGCATCGATCTCAATGGGAATATGCGTGTTGGAAATAAAAATAAGGTAAGACGAGATTTCTCGTTATAATAGATAGGATTTATTATGTAGAATCAAGAAATAAAAAGATTACAATATTACCTTAAGAAATCGTGGAAGAACGGCAGAGACCGCTGCCGGCAGATGTGAGTTGGTTGGCTGTTGAAATCCAAGAGGCCGGTTGTATCGAAGGCGACAACCGTTGGCCCGCAAAATGCTCTGTTTTCGGAGGGGAAAGTCACCCACACATAACGCCGACATGCATGTGCATAAGTGCTGACAAAACACACATACACGTGCATGCGCATGCATAGGGCGGTGACAGTGTGGGTGGCTATAAGTTAAAACGAGTCTCGAGTTGCAGAGTTGTATTAGGGGGTCGCACTCAGATGCGGAGAAGTTAGGCATCCTGCCTAAACAGGTATACTGGTTGCGTTGAGTTGGCGATAGTCGATGCACATCCTCCAACTGCCTTGCTTCTTGCGCAAGAGGACGATTGGTGAACTGTAAGCGCTTTTTGCCGGCTCGATCCGTTTGTTGGCTAGTAGTTCGTCGCCTTCAGCATTTATTACCTTTTACATCGCTGGATTTCGTGGGTAATATCGCTGTTTTAGCTGTCGATCATGTTTCAGTGAGATTACATGTTCTGCCGCCCTGCTGGGCCCAGTTATTCCCCCGAATATCCGTAGGTGGTGGTTTAAAAAAACTGCGAGTTCGGCATGTTGAGTTGCGCTTAAATGCTTTCTTCCTGTCACGGCACTTAGTTTTGCAATTATGGTGTTTTGGGTTGGTGTGGCTGGCGGTAATAAGTTTCCGTCTCAGGTTTAGGCAGGGTGGACACCCGCATGTGGGTCATTTTATTGTTACAGAGTATGGTTACTTGGTAGGTTTACGTACTAACAACGA
Organism: Eurosta solidaginis; assembly: GCF_040869045.1. Taxonomy (NCBI): domain Eukaryota; kingdom Metazoa; phylum Arthropoda; class Insecta; order Diptera; family Tephritidae; genus Eurosta; species Eurosta solidaginis. The sequence goes on along the minus strand of NC_090324.1, from coordinate 70,028,016 downwards.
ACGTCCTATCGGCGAGCTGTACGTTGCGGACGCTGGGTGCGCATGTTATTTTCTTGCCTTCCAGATGCCTGCGTATAGTGGCACCTACATAGGTGAGCGTCGGGCCGGTGTCCACCAAGGCTCAGACGTTTAACCCTTCGATTGTGAGCTTGACGTAGTGACGGCCATCCATCTTTTCACTAGGCGGTTGTTCGTCAATGGCTGCTGATTGTGGTAGCTTCCCGCGCCGTAGCCTGACGGGAATCAAGGTGCTCGCCTTATCGCACCCGCAATCTCTGGACAGGACGTTGTCCCGACCACATCTGGAGCAAAATAGTCTTCGGGTTCTTCGGAATTGGTGGCGCATACGTCCTCGCTCCTTACGTCTCCAACAGGATTCCTCTCGGCTATATTCTTTGGTCAACGGTGATAAAGAATGCGTTTTTGTCTGCTTTGTCTGATGACCTCCAATTGCAGCAACTCGAATTCTTCGGTGAGCTCCTTCAGCTCTTCAATAGTTTGGAACTCGCTACGATTTGCGTATAACCGGTATTCGACACGAAGCCCGTCATAAATGCGTTCCAGGTGGTTCTCTCGTGACATAATCGGATGTTGTCGGATCATGATTTGCATGGCGAGAATATAATCATTTGTCTTTTCTCGCCCCTGCTGTCTCCTCTGGAGTATGGCGTCCTCTAGTTGGTGTAGATGTCGTATGGGTAGGAAGAATTGCTCGGCCGCTGTGCGGAACTGTGTCCACGAGATTATCTAGGCCTTGCGTACACGGAACCATTGCAATGCCTTACCGCGAAACGTCTCCGGCCGCGTTGGGAGCAATCTATTCAATGGGATGCTATAGCACTCGGCCAGCTCCTCAATTCTCTCCAAAAAGTCGTAGAACGTCTCTCCACCCGTGAAATGGATATCCTTCCGGCGGACCGTATTCATTACTTCGGCGTCGGTCAACTCGGTAAGTGGTGGTGGCGGTCGATGATTGGCCTATGTAACTGCAGACGGTGCAGTAACATGGATGGAGGGAGTTTGGTCGAGGGGGGTTTTAATTTGGCTATTCTCTTCTGCCTTGGTTTCGTTCTCCACCTCTCTCAGTAGATTTTCAGTTGACTTGCGATTTCGTTTTGCGTGTATCTCTTGCACTCCTCGATGAGTCTCTCTTTCTTCAGCGAATATATCCAGTTCAAGCTGTCGGTATTCAATAGGTTGTTATTGTCCTCTAATTGTGGTTGCATGTTAGGCGGGCTGGTGCTTGTTGTTGTTGTTGCTTTTACACTTTCCTCTACCGAGATGGGTCCCTGCACGGGCGCCATTTGTGAGGTGGGCTTTGTCGAAGGCTGAGATAGGCTCAGCCACTCCAGGATCAGGCGAAGTTCCCACTAACCTCTATCAATTAATAACACAATTAGTTGTTGTTTTTGTTCCTAACACGCACACACACAAGATGCGGCTTTTGACTTTCGATGCCGATAGCCTTTAATCCCAGAGAGAGAGTGAGGGAGAGAGAGATAGATTCCACGTATGATAGCGCAGAGTGGCAGAAAGATGTCGGTACGGGTCGCGGTTCTTAGGGAATAAAATAGTATCTTACCCCCAGAGAAAGCTTACGCATTGGTTCAGGCGGGCTACGGTGCTACTCCTATGGCTAAAGATTGGTGGCAGCGGACAGGAGGGGCGCAGTTTGACCTTGGTGAAGTATCGATTAGTAATACCCAACGTACAAATATATGTGTATACATGGGTACTGGGTAGATTCAGTACTCCTCTCAGGGAGCCTCGGATAAGAATCCTAGCGACCATGAGCTGTGTAGTGAAGTCCACCGTTGCATTCGACTCGGCACTCCAATCACGAGGAGGGGGAGGGAGATGCTCCTCGGCCACCCTGAGTGAACTGTCCGCACCTCATACCTTCCCCATTTGTTGCTGGGTACACTGAGCACTCCTCTCAGAGAGCCTCGGACAAAAGTCCTAGCGACCATGAGTGGTGTAGTAGAGTCCACCATTGCATATGGCTCGGCACTTCAACCAGGGAGCGGGGGAGCGACATGATCCTCGGCAACCCTGGGTGAACTGTCCGCGGCAAATGCCACCCGTATTGATATTTATTGGGCCTGGCGTGTCCCTCAAGTGGAGCCCAGAACTTGTGCTGGACGCGCCTTGGGGGAACTACCGTGCCTATCTGTCCTTCGAGGTAGAAGGGGAGTGTATACCCTCCAATCCCGGGGACGTTGTGCAAAAGGTTGGTTTCCCATAGGTGGGGGGGGGGGAGATCCATGAGCCCGATGGGTATCGCTGAGAGTCTTCCCCGTTCACCTTGGGACCCCTTTGCTACCTACCATCGTAAGTTGGCCCCGGCCTTACTTACCTAGGTGAAGTGTGCAGTAAGTGATGGCGTTTGCCATTACATACTTGGCAGCGTATAAAGTGACTAAGAATTTAGCTTCTCAATAACTTCTCGTTATGATGGCGAATAAAAAATGCACATCAGATAGTCAGTACTACGCGTGCTGGTATGTTTGGTTGTTCGCTGTTGGAGTTGGCATACCATGTGTGGGTGGTTGTTCGCTGTGCAAGGTGATCGTAGCGTATCTATATTTAATTGGCATATTATATGCGGACGGTTGTTCGCTGTGCAAGGCGATCGTCGGGTAGGTATATATTTAATGTTAGGGTATGTATATATATTTAATGCTTGCGTATGCACATATTTAATGTTAGGGCATTATTGTGACGTGGCATTTTTGCTACGTTACAATGTAAAAAATGTACAGTAAAAATGCTGCAAGAAGGCGAAATAATAGCATGCTATCCACATCCGGCAGGTAGCTGTAGTTTCAGCTTGAAGTGCAGTAATATTAAAGGGAATGAAATCAAGATAATAGTAGATAAGATCAATTTGAAATTGTTTTGCAATCAACGTGCACTATGCGACATTAACACATAATTTGTTGAAATTAAACATTTGATAACCAAATGTGAAGAAGCTAGGTTAGGTCATGTTGAACTGGCCGGTCCATGAACACCTCACATAGGCTAAATAAGTCCGTAGTTTTACCAGAAGTTTGTTTTAACAACAAACTGAAAAACCCCATCGAACCCCAGGACCTATGTTATAAAATAACTCCGTCCTCTTGGCAAATACTTGAAGCTCCCTAGGACTTAAGCCACTTGCTACTTCTAGATCTGACTGCTGTATCACTCTTGCTGGAGTCTTAGCCTGGCAAGCACAGGGAACGAGCACAGAACGTGCTCGATCGTTTCCTCCTCCAGCCCGCACTTCCCACATCTGCTATCACTGACCAGGCCTAATTTAAAGGCCTGTGACGCCAGAAGGCGTCAGAATACCCGTCATGAGTCTACAGACCTATCTTTTTAATGATAGAAGCAACTTTGTTAGTCTAAGGTTATAAGACCTACACATAATCTTCGACACTTTACAGCCCCGCGCTTGAACTCACGCCTTTCCTGCTTGGTCGATCATGTGCACCTCTCGCCATCGCTTAATCACGCCCAGTCTAATTGGGACGTCTACGGAGCAAGCTTCAATTCTTTATTTCCCATCGATTCCAATATGCCCTGGGACCCAATATAGATGTATGAATCTCCCTGTCGCGATTCTCTCCAAAGACTGCTTACACTCTAACACGCATTTAGATGCTGTGCTATGCGAGATTATTGCCTTAATTGCTGCTTGAATGTCAATATAAAAGTTAACACGATTGCAGCTTGGGGTAAAGAAGCTAGGATAAAAGAGATAAATTGTGGTGCAATAATCGTAGAATCCAAAATAAAGAAGCTTGGGAGCAAGGCCAACAGGAAGTAAGAGAAAAATAATAAAAATAGTTTGGCATAACTGGAAAAATTAGTAATGAACATTTAGTAGAATGTTTTACTAAACAAAATTTTCCTTGTGCTGGAAAGAATTTTAAAAATGTACGAAAGTGCCCCTCGCAGAGAAGAAAGCTACATTGCGTTAGTTGAAACTCATGCTGTAACTGGTGAAAATATATTGCAACAAAAGACATTGTATATAGAGTGGTATTCCTGCATCGCCTACGAGCATCTCAGCATCGGGATATAACTAGTAAGCCAGCGAGTGCACAAATAAAGTAGCGTGCAGCAAATGTGCAGGATCTCATGAAAGTAAAGAATGTACCTCTTATATAGGAAAATGTGTAGATTGCAGTAAATTGGTAAAAAAAAAGGTTATTGATGTCGATGTTAACCATTATGCATTTAGCAAAGACTGTCAAAAATATAAAAAACATGCTCAGTCTAAAATAGAATACGATTTTAGCAACGACAAGTCAAGGAACTAAACTGCGTATTTTTAAACATCAGTAGTATTGGTGCTAACAAATATTAATTAGAGTACTTTATATAAATACCAAAACCTCATTTGATTTTATGTTCAGAGGGTTGTACAACTGAAGAAATATCCAATAATTAACTACATATAACGACTTATAAACTCCTGCGGTGTAATTCCCAAAGTAGGAATACTTGGTGTGTTCTGATATACATTCATGACTCAATATAATTTAAAACAAGCTATAACGAATTAGTTAACAAAAACCTTCAGGGTATTATAATAAAAGTTAAACATATTGTGACGAATATTATCATCACTAATTGATACTACTAAGGTTATCAAATAAAGGCACAACAACATTAAAACAAGCTACATAAACACATTAATCATCATTTGCACATGTACATACAAGGCAGCAGAAACCTATTAATTTCTTATCACACAACGGTATTTACTAATTTTAAATTTTTTTTTTTTACGATATTATTACAAATATTTAAAAAAAAGTATACATGTACATATATGGCTGGTAACCAGGCAAGAAGTTCGCGAAGTTACTAGACCTTAGGATAAATGGGTGAACGAGGCGACAGAAAGTATAAAAGCAGCGAAAGCTGAGTAGTCGATAATCAGTTTATTTAAGCACGCTATTGGTTGTTAACTATAAGTGTTATTGTATAAGCCAGCTTTCAAAGCACGTCGTGTGGAGGTAGAAAGGCCAGACTGAGTAGACACAATTTTGGAAGCACTGAAGGGGTCACAACAAAAAAATGCCGGAGTTATGAAGCGTTTCAAGAGCGGTAACGTAGGTCACATTGCACGTCATTGCAGCACCGGTCCTGGTAGTTCCAACTTGGTTGGTCGTAAACGCAAAGCTGGAGGAGATAAGCAAGAGCGAGTCAGATGTAAAGATCGAGAACTTGCCCCAGCTATTGAATGTCCTGTGATATCTATCTCGCAAATTGGAAGAAAATCGAGCAGTCTTACCGTCAAAGGAAATGTGCATGGCAAAGAACGTGTACTGACTGTAGATAGGGGCGAATCTCATTCCTTAATCCGATCTGATTTGGTCAACATGAGAGTAAAACCATTACCTAGAGCAAGGTTGCGTACTGTCACTGGCGGGTATAACCAAGTCCAGGGAGAAGTGATATGTGAAGTCTTAATTGGAAGAGTCACGGTTCTACACAAATTCGTTGTGGCGGAGATCGTTGATGAAGTCATATTGCGAGTTGACTTCTTAGTTGACCAAGACATCCGGATCGACATGCAAAGAAGGAATATGCGCTACAAGAAGCAGGATGTACCACTCAACTTCAATTTGGAGAAAGGGTTCAGCAGTAAGCGAGTGCTGGTTGAGGCGCTTTGGCAAAGACCACCAAAGTCAAAAACAGTATATCGGGCAAAATTTGATGGAAAGAATGGGCCAAACAAAGCAAAATCAAAAGTACCGGCGAGAGAAATCCTGGCATTGACAAAACCAAATGGATGCTTAAAAATGAAGGAAAGAATTTCCCAGAAAGAAGTAAAGGGTAGTTTCAAGCCAGGGCGCACTACTGCTGTGAACCGTCAAGACGATACTGATGATGCAAAGTCAATAAGTCAAGATCAAGCTCTGCAAATTAGTTCATTGGCCAACCAACAGGGTGTGAGGGAACGGTCCATGATAATGAGTAGTAGGATGAAACACAAGTACGACAAGAACAATAATTCGGAAGGTTTCCTGGAGGGAGGTTTGGTACTGCTATACTACCCTCACCGGCGGAAAGGTGTTCCATCTAAATTTTGGTGCAGTTGGGAAGGCCCGTACAGAGTTGTGTCAGTGATACCATCTACTGCATACAAATCACTGGGAAGTCACGAAATAGAAGGGTGGTTCTTTTGGAGAGGCTAGCAGCGGCTAGATCGAGAGATTTTGTCTGATCGGGACGTTCAGACTTAGGTGTAGGACAGTGTGACGAATATTAGCATCATTAATTGATACTCACATCCCTAAGGTTATTAAACGACGGCACAACAATATAAAAGCAATCTACATAAACACATTAATCATTATTTACACATGTACATTCAAGGCAGCAGAGAGATACTCACCATCAGCCAAAGTAGTACTCACATATACACACGCATATGGCTATGCGAGAGACTATAAACTACAAATATACACGTACATATATGGCTGGTAACCAGGCATGAACTTCGCGAAGTTACTAGACGTTATGAGAAATGGGTGAACGAGGCAACAGAGAGTATAAAAGCAGCGAAAGCTGAGTAGTCAGTCATGAGTTTGATTTAAACACGCTATCAGTTGCGAAGTGAAGTTTAATTGTGAAGTATAATTGTACTACTCCCAACGTAGTCTAATAAAGACCATTTTGCAATACAGAATATTGGAGTGATTTATTCAACAGTTTAGCGATTCGAACGTTAACAGAAGATTGCAAATAAGCAGAATTCACTAAATTCATTACAATATAATAGATTTAACCAATAGGAAATACGTACTAGTATAAGCAGATCCTGTTTAAATTTATCAGAACACAGCCTTTTTGTATCACATATCTCTCAAATGTCTCAAAAATTATAGCGCCATTCGAAAGCATAATGAAATCTGCGTCTAATTTAGAAAACCAACCTGAAACTCAAATTTTATTGAACAAAATCGAAACCCTGAAAACTCACCTCATTCCAAATATTTATAGACCCAAAAGATCACCTAATTTTCTTAGCACCATCTTAAAATCCATCACTGGCACACCGGACCAGGATGACCTTTTAGAAATCAAAACTACACTTAATATGCTAATGATAATAATAATAACAAAAAATAAACAATTAGTTCACAGTTAGAAAGGATACTCGAAGCCCTTGATCACAAAGCAATAACCGATAATATTGTTATAGCAGAAGTTTATAATGAATTTCAATCAATAACGAAAAATTTGCAAACACTAATAATTTTTATTCTGGCACATTAATTTTTTAATTTAATTGAAAAACATTATTTCTAAAATTTTGATGTTGCTTTGCCCGGTGTGTGAACCCAGGGCATTTGGTGTGGTAGGCGGAGCACGCTACCATCACACCACGGTGTAATGTTTTACATTATGGGTATCAAATTGAAGCTGTTGATGCGTGCTTAAGTACAGGTTAGTTTTCATACCTGTTTGTGCCCAGGGTCTCGAGATATAAGCTAAAACGTGGACCAGGGTAACACTAGGATGTGGTTTTACATTATGGGTATCAAATTGAAGCTGTTGATGTGTGCTTTAGTACAGAGTAATAATATAGGCCAAAACGTATACCCCTATAATGTGTGTGTAATATGGGTATCAAATGAATGCTGTTGCTGAGAGCTTTAAAGTAATTTTCATTGTGATATTCGATTTAGTCGCGTCAACCTGGCAAAACTGATAAATATGCATGCGAAGCCGAAATAAAGGCATGAATTAATAATACCCACATATCTACATATTTACATACGTCCTATTCGATTTGCCTGAAATTTGGTATATAAATTTGCCTTTATTAGTATTTACGATCCTTTTTTCCGGGAAGTAGACCAGAGACGGACTGGGACAGACTCGGAGTGGGACTGGGACTAGGAATGCGTTTGCGTTTCCAAATGACATCAGTTACCACTCACAAGAAAAATCTGATGAAATTATGAAAAGTGTGACCCAAAAAGTCACCCACATCAACCGGAGTAAGTTCTTATACACGGACTAACTTGTTATACCTTTAATGATAATGAAATGGTATATTAATTTCGTCACGAATCCCAAAATGGTAAGTCCTTAAAGGAAAATAGATAGACCCACCATTAAGTATACGAAATAATCGGGATGAAGGGCTAAGTTGATGTAGCCATGTCCGTCTGTCCGTCTGTCTGTTTGTATGCAAACTAGTCCCTCAATTTGTGAGATATCGTGATAAAATTTGGTGAGCGGGTGTATTTAGGTGTCCGATTAGACGTTTTCGAAACCGGCTGGATCGGACCACTATAGCATACATACAACCGATTTTTCAGAAAGAGAGAGTTTTTGTCATATCTTGCTCAATTTGGCAGATTGAAGCTTCAAACTTCACCACATGCTTTCGTATATTGCACATATTGTTGTCTGAAATAAAATTAAAGAAAAAAAAACTTTTTTAAAAATAAGCTTTTATTATTTTGGTTAATAAAATTAACTAAAAAGTAAACAATAAATTGACTCTAAAGAATAATTAGGCTTTTTCGTCTGCGACAAAAAAAATTCTATATCGTACATAATTATATATTTTTAACATTAAAACTTTACACCTAAATTATTAAATCTTACAGTTTATATCACAGTCGAAATTCTTCTAATAAAAACGTGTTAAATTTTTATGGTATAATTAAGAACATTTAGGATCTCATTTTCTTGCTGTCGCAATGTAACACGCTTTTATTAGAACAATTAGGACTGTGATATAAACTGTAAGCTTTATTAATTTAGGTGTAAAGTTTTAATGTTAAAAATATATAATTATGTAGGATATAGAATTTTTTTGTCGCAGACGAAAAAGCCTAATTATCGTTTAAGCTTACAATGAACTTATGAAGTGTTATATTTCTTTAGAGTCAATTTATTGTTTACTTTTTAGTTAATTTTATTAACCAAAATAATAAAAGCTCATTTTTAAAAAAGTTTTTTTTTCTTTAATTTTATTTTTTACCTTTTAGTTCGTTTTATTAACAAGTAATAGAAGCTTGTTCTTAGAAAAGCCTTTTTCTTAAATTTAATTTAAATATGAATTTTTTTTTTAATTTTTAGTAGGGTAAAATATTGTTTAAATTAGTTACGTAAACTTTACTTAGTTATTTGTAACGTGTCTCATTCTATCCATTTCTTTTAATGCATCAACATTACAGGGTTTATTCGAAGTCAACTTTGAACAGTCAAGTTCTTCGATTCGAATACCTGCTAAAGACCTAACTCGGCTTTTGACAGAGAGCACATATAAAATTGTGTCAAACAGTGTTAACTAACTTAAAATCATATTTTATTGTGACTTGGCCTATGTGGTGTTCAGTTTACAACTACTCATTGCAGATCTCTGCTCTGTGTGTTAGATCTGTTTTAAAATAATAGCCGTATTTTTTTTTTACACGTAAACGTCTATACGCTTATAATTTATATGGACTGCTAAGCGCCAAACTTTAAATACACCTCTGAAGTTGCTGCGCATAAAATGTGTACTAATAAATTCCAATACGCATTATACGCAGATGTAACTGAAATATGTGTTTTTGTTTCACCCCCTACACTAATTCTATGTATTCTATGTGTGTCCACAATTCATCGCAACTGATTTGGCTATATGTTATACACAGGCATACAACAGAGGGGCGTGTCTCCGCTTTTCAGTACACGCTGTAGCTGTAACTAGTTGTTTAACCACTGCCGCTAGATGGGTCTCCTAAGCATTATGTAAGCGAGGATAGGCGTTTTTTTCACGCGCAAACGTAAACCTATACGCGTGTATAAAAAAACACGGCTAATATTCCAACTTTCGCTTAGATAAAATTCCATCGCCAAAAATCTGTAAAACAAAATCAAGTGCGCAGAAAAGTATGCAACACTTACCGATAAGAGCCTAACCGCGTTAGCGTTCGTTGTATCACAGAATTTTTACACTTTGAAAATGACGGCTGTTGTTTGCAAGGTTGCATTCCTTTGAGTGTTCGTTTTCACCATCTGGATTAACAAAGTCATGAGCCTGGGCATTCGCGCAATTTTAGTGATGTAAATTGCATGGCGCCGGCGCCAATGCGGTGCCAGCTCAATGGTAGCTCATTGACGAAATGACTCCAAGCGAATTTTTGACGCTACTTAGTAGTGAGTGCGTAGTACATTTTACTTGCGCTATTGAGTGAAACGACTTTTGTGTGTCAGGCACGAGTTTGGTGTTATTGGCGCTACTGGCAATGATGACACTGAGCTGTTGACGGTAGGGCTGGTAGTTCAGATTTTGAATCAGAGAAGGAAATGATGACCCGTGTAAATTATTATGGCTTTGGCCGTGTAAATTATTATGGTGTATTTGTATATTTTAGATTTAATGCACAATTAATATGTGTGTGTTTGAGCGGCCAAATAATAACAGTAGTATTGCTAAAGTGCTGCTTAGTTGATGGAATGTCGCTAATTTCCTAGCGATGATCAGCAGATTGTCAATATTTCGTTCAACGGACGCGTGAAATTACCACATCTGCTCAAATTTTCCAAGATTTTCCATTCTTGATTTAACTTAAGCTGTTATGCCAATATTTTTCAGCCAGCTTTTTCAAATAGGTAATTTTTCCAAAAGCAGAATAAATTACAGAAAAGATTACAGAGTTAAACAGCCTTAAAAATTTAGCTATGTTTGTTATACACAGAAATACAACAGAGGGTTGTGTCTCCGCTTTTCGCAAGCGTTGAGATTCACCACGCGTGACACGCGTGATTCATCACGTCCAAATATCACAATCCACGGATAGGTAAATTTAGCTATGTTTGTTATACACAGAAATACAACAGAGGGTTGTGTCTCCGCTTTTCGCAAGCGTTGAGATTCACCACGCGTGACACGCGTGATTCATCACGTCCAAATATCACAATCCACGGATAGGTACCGGCGAGTTTGTATGGGACTTAGGCTGTTATGCCAAAGTAAATACAAATCTTTACCGATAACTGTGTTATCGATTAATTTATCGAATTCTAACAAAGTAATATTGCATTGTCATCGGAGTTATACATGTGTGCAAAATTTCAGCTCAATCGGACACCGGGAAGTGTATCAAAATTAACTTGCAAGATTCCATTACAGACAACAAAAGTGAAACTAAATAAAAGCTTATAAAAATGGATGAGATCGGTCGTACATATAGCATATATCCTCCACAACCGATTATTCAGATAAAAAACTTTTCGTAATCACTGCCCCAATTTAAAAGCTAGATGCTTCAAATTTCAACGAATGCTTACGTATATGGGCAAATCCCAAAAACTTTTCGGATACTCGGGTTTTACACACGGGCAAAAAACATGAGGCCAGAAAAAAGTACAAGACATTAAGTTTGACCTTTTGACTATCCGATCTGATTATTTTAAAAATCAAGAAATTTGATAGTAAGTTTTTGCAGAACTTCGAAACGTAAAAAACCTCGATTTTTACACTTTTTCAAGCGATACCCTTGATTTGTATACTCAGTTGAGCAGAGCTCACAGAGTATATTAACTTTGATTGGATAACGGTTGGTTGTACAGGTATAAAGGAATCGAGATAGATATAGACTTCCATATATGAAAATCATCAGTATCGAAAAAAGATTTGATTGAGCCATGTCCGTCCGTCCGTCCGTCTGTCCGTTAACACGATAACTTGAGTAAATTTGTAGGTATCTTGATGAAATTTGGTATGTAGGTTCCTGGGCACTCATCTTAGATCGCTATTTAAAATGAACGAAATCGGACCATAACCACGCCCACTTTTTCGATATCGAAAATTTCGAAAAATCGAAAAAGTGCGGTAATTCATTACCAAAGACGGATAAAGCGATGAAACTTGGTAGATGGATTGAATTTATGACGCAGAATAGAAAACTAGTAAAATTTTGTACAATAGGCGTGGCATTGCCCACTTTTAAAAGAATGTATTTTCAAAGCTTTGCAAGCTGTAATTTGACAGTCGTTGAAGATATCATGATGAAATTTGGCAGGAACGTTACTCCTATTACTATATGTGTATTAAAAAAAATTAGCAAAATCGGAGTATGAACACGCCCACTTTTAAAAAAAAATTTTTTTAAAGTCAAATTTTAACAAAAAATTGGATATCTTTATAGTATATAAGTAAATTATGTCAAAATTCAACTCCGATAAGGATATGGTTCAACAAAATAAAAATATAAAAGAAAATTTCAAAATGGGCGTGGCTCCGCCCTTTTTAATATAATTTGTCTAGAATACTTTTAATGCTATAAGTCAAACAAAAATTTACCAATCCTTCTGAAATTTGGTAGGGGCATAGATTCTATGACGGTAACTGTTTTCTGTGAAAATGGGCGAAATCGGTTTAAGCCACGCCCAGTTTTTTTACACAGTCGACCGTCTGTCCTTAGGCTCGGCCACTAACACGATAACTTGAGCAAAAATCGATATATCTTTACTAAACTTAGTTCACGTACTTATCTGAGTTCGCTTTATCTTGGCATAAAAAATGGCCGAAATCCGACTATGATCACGCCCAATTTTTCGATATCGAAAATTACGAAAAATGAAAAAAATGCCATAACTCTATACCAAATATGAAAAAGGGGATGAAACATGGTAATTGGATTGGTTTATTGACGCAAAAAACTTTAGAAAAAACTTTGTAAAATGGGTGTGACACCGACCATATTAAGTAGAAGAAAATGAAAAAGTTCTACAGGGCGAAATCAAAAGCCCTTGGAATTTTGGCAGGAATACTGTTCGTGGTATTACATATATAAATAAATTAGCTGTACCCGACAGATGATGTTCTGGGTCACCCTGGTCCACATTTTGGTCGATATCTCGAAAACGCCTTCACATATATACTTAAGAGCCACTCCCTTTTAATACCTTTAATTTGATACCCATATCGTACAAACACATTCTTGAGTCACCCCTGGCCCACCTTTATAGCGATATCTCGAAAAGGCGTCCACCTATAGAACTAAGACCCACTCCCTTTTAAAATACTCATTAACACCTTTCATTTGATACCCATATCGTACAAACACATTCTAGAGTCTCCCCTGGTCCACCTTTATGGCGATATCTAGAAAAGACGTCCACCTATAGAACTAAGGACCACTCCCTGTTATAACACTCATTAACACCTTTCATTTGACACCCATATCGTACAAACGCATTCTAGAGTCACCCCTGGTCCACCTTTGTGGCGATATCCCGAAATGGCGTCCACCTATAGAATTATGGCTCACTCCCTTTTAAAATACTCTTTAATACCTTTCATTTGATACCCATGTCATACGAACACATTCCAGGGTTACCCTAGGTTCACTTTCCTACATGGTGATTTTCCCTTTTTTGTCTCCAAAGCTCTCAGCTGAGTATGTAATGTTCGGTTACACCCGAACTTAGCCTTCCTTACTTGTTTTTTTTTTAATTTTTTCGATAAAATTTTGAGGCATTGCTGAAACGCTATGGAATTTAAACTGAATGTTGTTTTTGAGACGGAGATTCTAAAAGTATGAGCAAAATTAATGTGCCCCTCCAATACTCAAAACTATCATCATCATTTTTGAGGCAACTGCCTATCAGGGACTAAAAATACCTGGGGCTTCAAATTCGATATGCCCCTTTCAATTTTGAAGGTAGAGGCAGAAAAGTGGAAGCACTTGGTTGCGTAAATTTTTTTCAGGAGCATATTTTTTTGTGGGCACAGCTACAATTTTACTTTTATCACTTCATACCCGTTTGTTAATTTTTTTTCTACGCCACAGTGGTATACCATCAATTGCCTCATCTTGGAATATTCACGCAAGGAAAGTTATTGATGTTTGTACATGGGGCAAATATACGAAATTTCCGACAAAAGTTGGCAATCGTCAAAAAGTCTAGAAGAAAATTTTTTTTTTTAAACCAGGCTTTATTTAAAATTAAATGAAAAGAAACACAAATTTGGTACAAAAATTAAAAAAAAAAATGTGTCTACACTTTTTGACGATTGCCAATTTTTGGCGAAAATTTCGTATATTTGCCCCATGTACAAACATCAATAACATTCCTTGCGTGAATATTCCAAGATGAGGCAATTGATGGTATACTACTGTGGTGTAGAGAAAAAATTAACAAACGGGTATCAAATATTTGACGGTTTCGTATTTTTGCCGATATCTCTAAAACCGGGTTTCGGGTATCAACAAAAGTTTACCTAAATATGCCCCACATAGATATGTACATCCTGATAAGTATTCAACACAATCGGTTAAGAAGTGTTTAAATAAGTAAAAAAAATTAAGGTTTTCCGGGTTTATATTTTAATCAATATCTCCAAAACCGGATCTCGGGTATTAAATCTTTTTTACCTGAACATACTTCGTTCAAATATCTATATGTTTTTAAAGTTTCAAAGGAATTGGTAAAAAGGTGTTAAAATAAATATGTTTCAAACTTTGCAGTAAAAAATATTTGGCGATTATTCGGTTTTATATTTTTACCGATATCCACAAAACCGGGTCTCGTGTATCAAAAAAATTTTACATAGCTAACAGCTGCATATATCTCCATATTTTGTTAAAATTTCGATATAATCGGTACAGAAGTGTTGAAATAAATGTATATTTAACATTGCGACGTCAAATTATATATATTTTACTCGATCTTTTGACTATATCTTTTTGAGGCATTATGTAAGACAAGTAACGGTAATGCACTATAGCTCCAATTTATCCCTCAATGTTCCTAACAAAAAGATATATGTGTGATACCATGTTTCAAAAAAAAAAAATTGTTTCTCCAAAAAACCAAAGTTTGGCGGAATTCTTCATATAGCATATATTGTTGTCTGAAAAAATAGAGATTTGTGGAATATATAGTATATATATGGTGGTATATATAGTATACTAACAAGTACCCGGCTTACTTCGTTACGCCGCAAAAAGTAAATCTATTCCCGCATTGTCTTCTACACTGGAGCACACCTTATTGTATATTACTCGTTGCTCCTTAGTTAGCTTTAGCTCATTTTCTGATAAAAAGTGGTGCAGATCATGGATTTTGTGCGTTATTTTGCACATTGTAGAAACGGGGTCTAAGTCTGATCTAGTGCGGTTATGTTCAAGCAAACCGAAATCCTTTATACGTTTCTATGCGTATGAAAAAACCAAATTATCAAGAAGAATAGGGCCTGTATTATCAAATGTCTTCAGTAAAGTCCATTTCAGGATCATTACTACTCTGGCGCACATTATGCAAAATATGTTCACATAAAAATATAGAGTAATATCGAACGGGTAAAACGTCATTTTGTGGTGCTCCTAAATAATTGTGTTTTCCTCGGAAAGTATCTTTAAAAAAATGTCCAAATACTGTGTAATTTGAAGTGGTCATCTGCTTTGAGTTGTTCCTGATATTATTCATGCTAGTTGATTTACCATATTTGCATAGGCGCCAGCTTTTATTTACATTATGTCGGAACGAAAAAATTCTCTACGAAAACCAACAACAATGCCCTGCGAAACTCCCCTCACACCATTACCAGCTATGCCTGAGCGATTAGAGAAGATAGTGGAAAAAAGAGAGAATTGAAGAGCTGACGGCGGCAATGCAGAAATGGGAGGAGAGAGTTATGCAGAAATTTGGTGAGTTGACTGCTGAAACGGCAAATTTAAAACTATCACTCACAGCATTTGACAAAAGAGTATCTCAGGTTGAGAGCACGAATTTCGTCGTGTTCGCGACAAGCGGATTTTTTAAAAAATGCCAAAGGCAACGGCTTAAATAACTTAACAACCGTAACTAGACTTTAAGTCGAGAGACTCCAAAACCAAACTGAATTCTTTTCTTTATTCCAAATTAAAAGAAAGCGTAAATGTACAATGGTGAAAATGCTTACTACTAATTACCTTCAATTGTTTATTTAATACAATGGTGAAAATGCTTACTACTAATTAACCTGAATTGTTTACTTAAATTTTGCAATGACTATAATTTTATATTGGGCCGGAAGTTACTTTTATTTATTTTGTTATGCTTAATATGAATTTGTCGATAACGTCTTGTGCTGAGTCTGCACTTACATAAGTTGACGAATTATTCGTAATTGGGGGGTTATTGGCATTATACATAACTACTCCCTCTTTTAGATTAGAATTCTCCTGGACTCTACTGTTTAATTTAATTTTAATATTTTTATGATTAAATACAACAACGCATATAAGAATTATTACAACAATCAGAATCAAAAAATTGCATGCATAAGATAAATTACTGTGATATTTCAGACTAAAAATTCGTTTTACATTTGTTTGGCTTTCCTCTACTATTTCATTAAAAGTAATCTTTTTTGAAAAGTTTTGATTTTTTTCATATTTTACACTGGAAATTTTTTCTTGTATTTTTCAATAGAGTTTGAGAAATAATAATCATTTATTTTTATTGAACAGTTGGTGTATCTTATTAAATTATTTTCGTTTACAAGAATTTCACCATTAGTACATTTATTTTATTTATTTATTTATTTAGTTCTATTGTTTCTAATTCCCGTTTGAACATTTTTGGTAATTTTTATAGCCTTATGCGTTTACGTTATGTTAATAATAATGAGCTTAAAGGCCGTGGTTAAATAAAACACAATGTTTAAAATTTCATTGGTTTTTTAATTTGTCAATATTTCGGCTTCAGTCTGAAGCCATCTTCAGGACTGTAAGTAAACACAAATGTATAAAAAGGGGGCATTCATTTCAGATACATGGTCATTAAAATTTACGTTATGCAACTAGGTATACATATAAACGAAACACAACTTACACTTGTGGTTATTCTTTATCGACTGATCATATGTTCGGAAAACAAAAGTAAAATAAACATCAAAAATGTATACAATTTTAAAGTACAGTAAATGTAAACTAAAATATGCACAAACAAATATATAGGGATACAAACAATAGATCAACGAATATGTCGTCATCCAACATTATGATTTGTTGATCCCAAGTATGCTGCTAGCGGAATAATTTCTGTACGCTCCTTTCTTTCATGTGCGCCGTGAGACTTGCATTTTTGTGTTGTTGTTTAAGCAATAAATTGCGATATGCATATGCGCATTGGTCTGTGTCACTTTTAAAATTAATTCTCTTATCATTAGGCGTGTTCATAATGTGGAGCATTTCCATGGTGAAGCGCTTATTATATTGTTTCTCTATGTCCAATATAGTAACATTCTGGAAATCGGGATAGTGGCCCGTATCCTTACAGTGGGCCGTTAAGGCCGTTTTATTTTCCGAAGCGTTGTTTCTAAGTTTAATATTGGACTTATGGCCGGAAATCCTCGTCTTTAATTTTAATTTTGTTGTCCCCACATATACCTTCTCGCATAAGTGAGACCCGTCACCGTTGCATGGGATTCTGTATATTAGGTTGGATTTCTCATCCTTTGGAATTCTGTCCTTTGTATTACTGTAAATTTGTTTCAATGTATTGTTGTATGTGAACGCTATTTTGACCTTTTCTTTGTCATATAAATCCGATCTCTTGATCCTCTCTGCTATTCTTGGGACATAGGTTATCGCTTTGTATATTTTGTTATTTGCTTCTTCAGGTTTACGTTCATTACGTGCTCTGGTATAGAAATTTCGGACCAGTTTATTGACCAAGCTACTTGGAAACTCATTATCCTCTAGAGTTTTTTTTGATGATCGTGATATTCTTCTTGTGGTACATTCTGTCGCTTATTGTAAGTACCCGTCTTATGAAGCTTTTGGCGCTATTTATTATTGTACTTTTTTCGTGTTTTGAATAATAGTTAATTAGTCTTCCCGAAGCTGTGGGTTTTCTGTACCAGTCAATATATAATTTGTTGTTTCTCCTATTGATTAACGTGTCCAAGTACGGTAGTTGACCATCTTTCTCAACCTCTATTGTAAACTTAATGTTTCTGCTGTAGCTGTTGAGTTCAGTGAGAATGTTTCCAATTTGTTCAGTTTTTACAATGGCAAATAAGTCATCTACATACTTTGTAAGTAGGCGTGGTTTGCTAGTAGTTTCATTTTCGAATCTTGTTAGCAGCTCCTCCATGACAATGTCAGCTATGACTGGGGAGGCTGGTGAGCCCATGGGCATTCCTGTACGTTGTTCGTATATTTTTTCATTGTATTTAAAATATCGATTCTCTTTTATGCAAAATTTCACCATTGTGATAAATAGTTCCCTTGTTAATGATGTATATTCTTTTATGTTTTCCCACTTTGCGGATATGATTTCAATGGCTAAATCAACCGGAATGCTTGGGAACAAGGAGACTACGTCCAAGGAAACAAGGCTTTCATCATCATAAATATATGTGCCATTGACCTTACTTTTAAATTCTGTTGAGTCATCGACATTATATTTAGAAGAACAAGTGATATTTTTGAGTATTCTCACGACATATTTACAGAGGTTGTATGACGGGGAGTCGATAGATGAACAAATAGGTCGGAGTGGTATACCTTCTTTATGAATTTTTGGTAATCCATAGATTCTGGGAGTAATAGCATTTTTACACAGTAGCTTGTTCTTTTCTTGGATATCTATGGCACCGCTGGTTGATTTAGCCATTGAAATCATATCCGCAAAGTGGGAAAACATAAAAGAATATACATCATTAACAAGGGAACTATTTATCACAATGGTGAAATTTTGCATAAAAGAGAATCGATATTTTAAATACAATGAAAAAATATACGAACAACGTACAGGAATGCCCATGGGCTCACCAGCCTCCCCAGTCATAGCTGACATTGTCATGGAGGAGCTGCTAACAAGATTCGAAAATGAAACTACTAGCAAACCACGCCTACTTACAAAGTATGTAGATGACTTATTTGCCATTGTAAAAACTGAACAAATTGGAAACATTCTCACTGAACTCAACAGCTACAGCAGAAACATTAAGTTTACAATAGAGGTTGAGAAAGATGGTCAACTACCGTACTTGGACACGTTAATCAATAGGAGAAACAACAAATTATATATTGACTGGTACAGAAAACCCACAGCTTCGGGAAGACTAATTAACTATTATTCAAAACACGAAAAAAGTACAATAATAAATAGCGCCAAAAGCTTCATAAGACGGGTACTTACAATAAGCGACAGAATGTACCACAAGAAGAATATCACGATCATCAAAAAAAACTCTAGAGGATAATGAGTTTCCAAGTAGCTTGGTCAATAAACTGGTCCGAAATTTCTATACCAGAGCACGTAATGAACGTAAACCTGAAGAAGCAAATAACAAAATATACAAAGCGATAACCTATGTCCCAAGAATAGCAGAGAGGATCAAGAGATCGGATTTATATGACAAAGAAAAGGTCAAAATAGCGTTCACATACAACAATACATTGAAACAAATTTACAGTAATACAAAGGACAGAATTCCAAAGGATGAGAAATCCAACCTAATATACAGAATCCCATGCAACGGTGACGGGTCTCACTTATGCGAGAAGGTATATGTGGGGACAACAAAATTAAAATTAAAGACAAGGATTTCCGGCCATAAGTCCAATATTAAACTTAGAAACAACGCTTCGGAAAATAAAACGGCCTTAACGGCCCACTGTAAGGATACGGGCCACTATCCCGATTTCCAGAATGTTACTATATTGGACATAGAGAAACAATATAATAAGCGCTTCACCATGGAAATGCTCCACATTATGAACACGCCTAATGATAAGAGAATTAATTTTAAAAGTGACACAGACCAATGCGCATATGCATATCGCAATTTATTGCAATATTAAATGCAAGTCTCACGGCGCACATGAAAGAAAGCAGCGTACAGAAATTATTCCGCTAGCAGGATACTTGGGATCAACAAATCATAATGTTAAATGACGACATATTCGTTGATCTATTGTTTGTATCCCTATATATTTGTTTGTGCATATTTTAGTTTACACTTACTGTACTTTAAAATTGTATACATTTTTGATGTTTATTTTACTTTTGTTTTCCGAACATATGATCAGTCGATAAAGAATAACCACAAGTGTAAGTTGTGTTTCGTTTATATGTATACCTAGTTGCATAACGTAAATTTTAATGACCATGTATCTGAAATGAATGCCCCCTTTTTATACATTTGTGTTTACTTACAGTCCTGAAGATGGCTTCAGACTGAAGCCGAAATATTGACAAATTAAAAAACCAATGAAATTTTAAACATTGTGTTTTATTTAACCACGGCCTTTAAGCTCATTATTATTAACATAACGTTTCTAATTCCCTATTTTTTATAAGTTGGCAGGAGGATTTTATTATGCAATTGGAACTTGGTTTCATATACTTGAGGAGTTTATTTTCTTCAAACTTCATTAATTTATTATCATCGAACACTTTTTCTATGTTAGAGTCTATCTCATTAAAATCTTTGTTGGGTATTGGGATAATATATCTAATTTTAACGCTTATAAATGTCTTCGGGATTTTAATTGCAAATATTAAATATGTGTTATTAAAATAGGCTGTACCTAACTGCATATCCTTTAATTTTTTGAAGTCAATATCATACTTTATTATATTTTCACTTGTCAAAATACTAGGGTGCAATATATTATACTGTTACGAATATTAGCAAATCTAAGGGGTGCTGCCATCTCTAAGCCGATGCTAAACAGTGATATCATGCACATCCATAGATCAATCATTATGTATCTACATAAACGAAACAATAATTGCGTTTCCACATATGTACCATGTACGTATACGAGCAGCAGAGAAGCAATGCACAAACACATGCATATATCTTATCTGAATTTCTCACAAGAGAGGGCAATAATTTGTGCAAGTATTACTCAAATGAGAAGTTATAAAAGTAGTTGTGGCTGGCAATTTTGTAGCTGAAACTAACTAGTAAGTTCTGGAATGGAAAAGCCTGGAAGTATGCAATGAGAAATCAAAAAGTATAAAAGGCGCGACAGTAAAGGCGAGGAGTGAGTGTCATTTGAGCTATCAATCAGTTTTGTTATTAAGCAAGCTATTCGTTGCAAAGTATAAGTGTTATTGTGAAGTACTTTAATAAAGGCCATTTTTCCATTACTCAATATTGGAGTTATTTATTCAACAGTTAAGCGATACGAACGTTAATAACATTCACAATTATTTAGTTCTTCTTCTCTTTTTACTTGATTATAGGAACATTCACAATTATTTAATTCCTCTTTTATTTTTTCTTGTTTTCTTTGAACCTTATCTAGGTTGTCAACTTCCATAGGTTCCTCTCTGTCTTCCCTAGGTCGATTCCAGCGATTTTGGCCGGAATTTGGCCTAGGGTTTCCTACCTTTGGGGACCTGTGAAGTTGTCCTGAATTTCCCGAGACTTGGGGATTATTTGAAGGTCCCTGCCTTCTTTGGTAAGGCATATTGTCTTTATTTTGGTTTGAATATTGGTAGGGTGGCCTGTTTTGCCCTGAGCTATGTTGCCTGTGATAAGTATTTTGATTAAAATTCGTCTTACTTGTCCTGAAGTTTTGTCGTGATATCCTGTATTTTTATCAGTAGTATATTAAGGTTTTTGGTAGTCGTATCAGTCTGTGTTTAGATTCTTCCTTGTCCATTCCCTGCAGCTTGACCTTCCATCTCTTCTATTTATTTTCCTGTATTCTGGTCGTGTGCATGTATCCTCAAATCTTCTATGGTTCATAATTTTTATTATCTCCCCTAATTGTGTACACTCGTATATTTTATCTAAAAATGTACCCTGTGTCATCTCTTTTGACGTATTTACTAACAAACTTTCGATATTGGTGAGGTCGATACCCTGTCCTCCTCTATAATACACAATCAATTCATCTGCCTTATATTTTGTAATTCTACCACTAGTTCACTCACCGTATTTACCCGCATCTTAGTTACTTTCCGATATATTTCATGCGGCTCCGTGTCGTTTGAACCTCATTTTTAATGTTTCCTTTATCATTCCCCAGTTGTCCGGTTGAGGTATGTTAATGATGACATTTTTTGCTTCGCCTTGAACAGTTATATAAAAAATTGTCCTTACTGCCTCCTTCTTCAGTTCTTCACCGTTGATTGTTGATAGTAAATATTCTGTACTGCAGAAGAATGAATTCACTGTTACATCGTTTGACCAGTGAATATAGGAAGTTGGTTGATTCTTTTAAATAGTCTGACAATTCGGTGTTGGTCCGCTGTCTGTCTTTGAGGTTGCTGTTGTTGTTGCAACTCAATATAGGCATTTCTAAGCTGCTCTGTTTGCTGTTCTCGCCTGGCGAGCTCTTCCACCAGGTTTACTGGTGGAATTTGAGTTTGGTCCTATGACATATCTCTTCTGGCGTCTTGTTCAATCTGCCTCCTGGCTCTAATCTTGCTGCCGTACGTTTGTGGATGGTGGCTAATACACTGCTGTTGTACTCACTGCGCTGCCACTCTTTTAGTTGGGTTCTTTTGTGGGTGGTAACTATACGACTGTATGTCACTGCATTGCCACTTTTTAGTTTTGTTCTTTTGTGGGTGGCCACTATACTACTGTATGTCACTGCACTGCCACTTTTAAGTTGTGTTCTTTTGTGGGTGGTCACTATACTACTGTATGTAACTGCACTGCCACTTTTTAATTGTTCGTATCACGATCCTTTTATATATATATAAAGGATTACCGACTGCGCCAATTTCGTCGTGTTCGCGGCAAGCGGATTTTTAAAAAAATGCCAAAGGCAACGGCTTAAATAAATTAATAACCGAAACTAGACTTTAAGTTTAGAGACTCCAAAATCAAACTGAATTCTTTTCTTTATTCCAAATTAAAAGAAAGCGTAAATGTACAGTGGTGAAAATGCTTACTACTAATTAACTTGAATTGTTTATTTAATACAATTGTGAAAATGCTTACTACTAATTAACCTGAATTGTTTACTTAAATTTTGCAATGACTATAATTTTATATTGGGCCGGAAGT
This sequence comes from Eurosta solidaginis, assembly GCF_040869045.1. Lineage (NCBI taxonomy): Eukaryota > Metazoa > Arthropoda > Insecta > Diptera > Tephritidae > Eurosta > Eurosta solidaginis. The sequence continues at coordinate 70,005,026 of NC_090324.1, read as the reverse complement.
TACTTTTATTTATTTTGTTATGCTTAATATAAATTTGTCGATATCGTCTTGTGCTGTGTCTGCACTTACATAAGTTGACGAATTATTGGTAATTGGGGGGTTATTGGCATTATACATAACTCACGCGCACTGATATTATTTCTCTTCGTGTTGAGCTACACGCCGCTCAGACTCAAATCAATGCATAGAAAGCAGCGCAGTTTCAACGGACATTGTAGTGAACGGCATCCCTCATGAAGCAAATGAGTGCCTGTCTAAAATATGTGAAAAGGTCTGTAATGGAGCGCAGCACAAAACACCGCCTCTGCGAGATGCATTCCGGCTGCGAAGTGCAACAAGCAACGGCGGTAAAAATGCTCCCATAATTTCCAAGCTCTTCCCTCCTCATAAGGGCAATCAATTCTTAAATTCTATTGCTGTTTTTTGCAAAGCGAAGAAGATGTTTGATGTTGATTTGCCTGGATATGTTCACGAGAGCTTACCTAAGACTGGTCGCCATAGGTCTCTGATCAGAGGCGTAAAAGAAAATTGGCTCCCGCGTTCGCCATACGTGGCAAAATTTATGTGTGCCTTAAAGCTAACAAGGAGCCAAAGCTAGTGAGCAGCAGATCCAAGGTGAATGCTCTTATTAGCACTCACACGCAATAACAAAAATTAATATACATATGTATGTCTTCTTTAGTCAGTATTATGCTTTAATTGTATTATGTTATGACTGTTTTTATTTTATAATGTCACCTTTTCTATTCAAATGTTTCCTGCTTATTATTCTGTTTCTATTTTCCTCTCTCGCTGTACGTAAACTGTTTATTATCGTTCTCATGTCACTTATTTTCATCCTATTTTACCTTTTTCTTAATTTAATTGGACGCAGTAACACTTATCTGTTGACAAAGCTTTTATTGTGCTGTATGTATTTTGTAGTTGTCTCACAATTTGATGGTCTTAAGCCCCTGTAGGAAATATATCTCCGGCATTGAAGGCAACCACAAGATTATGCTTAATATTTTATGCAAAGAGTCAAAAGGCTTTAAGGTGGTACATTTTAATGCGCGTGGCCTTAGTGGTGGCAAACTTGACTATGTAAGGAGCATTTTTGAAGAGCTGGATATAGTTGTCATATGTGTTTCAGAAACGTGATTTACATCTGATATTCTCGACTTTCATTATTATATACCTAATTTTAAACTCGTACGACATGACCGAACTAGTAAGAAAGGGGGAGGCGTTGCAATTTATTGCAAATCTAGCATTAATACAAAAATTCTATCAACATCGGATAGCCTAGAAACCGAATTTATTGTTGTTGTATTTCAGATGGCATTGCAAAGGCACTAACTAGTTGCTTGTGTATATAACCCTCATAAGTGTTTCATATTAGATTATTTTTTTACTGAGCTATCTGCGTTTTTACTTCAATATGAAGGATATGTTATATGTAGAGACTTTAACGTAAATCTCGTTATGAAAGACCCGTATTCTTTGAAGCTATTGGACCATGTCTCTACTGCAGACCTTGAATTAGTATACATGACTATACCAACAAAGTACTCCAATAATTGTAATTCCTCGCTGTTGGACCTTGTAATCACCTCTAATCTTGACCATGTCCTTAAATTTGACCAAATGTGTTTTATCTCTGACCATGATCTTCTTTTCCGTGCATTTGAGGTTGCGTTTAACTACTCTCCTGAGAATGTTAACTTTTTGTATCGTGATTTGAAAAATGGTAACGTTGGTGTACAGGTCATTGTCTAATATTAACTGGGGTGATTGCTGGTTTCTACTATCACTAGACGAAAAACTTGATTTTTTTTAATAAGATGTTAAATAATGTTTTTTGTAGTCATGTTCCTTTTCGTAGTGCTCATGTTAAGAATTCGTCTTGTCCCTGGTACAATCATAGTGTTAAATTAGCTATTAAAATGCGTACTAGGCTTCACTCAAAATGGAGGAGAACCAAAACTGACGTTGCTTGGTCGCAGTACGAGACCACCCGAAAAAGAGCTGCTGCCATAACCAGAGAGCCCAAGCGTAAATACTGTAATTTTAAGTTGAACCCTTCCCTTTCATCAAAAGATTTATGGCGCAATCTTAGAAACTTGAATGTACATGGAAGACTGAAGTCAGAATGTAGTATTGACCCTAATGTACTAAATGAATATTTTAATAGCGCAAGTAAAAACAGTGATAGTCCTCCGGCCCAAGACTTCATAGTGCAGCATGAACTGAGTGAGGAGTTCACTTTCGCTGGCGACACTTAGACAAAAGTTGTTACTTCGGTCATGGCCATTAAGTCCAATGCAGTTGGAGAAGACGGAATTTCCTTAAAATTTGTTAAACTGGTATTGCGTTTCGTCCTGGGAACGCTAACACATGTAAGTAATCATATTTTCACTGTGTTATCTTTTCCTTCTGAATGTAAAATGGCTATAATAATCCCTGTTGCGAAGAAGAATACTCCCACTTACTCTTCTGATTGCAGGCCGATAAGTATTTTGCCGACCTTTTCTAAAGTGTGTGAGTCTTTAATGGCCTCTCAAATATCATCGTTTATACAAAAATATAATCTTTTGTCTTCGTTACAGTCAGGGTTTAGACCTAAGCATAGCTGTGCTACAGCTATGATGAAAATAATGGACGACTGTGGAGGATATTGGGTATATTGGGATCCTATAAAAATGTTCCGTCGCGCACTCACTCGGCTGCCGCGCGCACACTCACCTTAATTTTTTCCTTTCTTCTTTAAATTATTAAAAACAGTTTTTATTCTTTCGTTATATTAATTATATTTTTCTCTACAACTTAGTTCTCCTTCTTTAGAAAAGATGTTTAATATTTTACAGTCTCTTACACAACTTTATTTAATATTTTCAGTCTTTTTACTGTGTTCAACGTACATGTCCTTTTAATCTATCACTTTCTTTGTTCACTTGTTTCCGTTTATAATTCCACGTATTGGTGCAGCTGCCGGTTCACTTAAAACTGAAAAACTGCCGCTAACGCAACTCTGTAGCTAGGCAGCTTTTCATTACGTTGCTTAGCAACGATATTAATGATGGCGTCGAAATAAATCATGGCGTCGATCAACGGCAGTTTCAGCCAATCAGAAACTCTCCAAATTGCTCGACTCTAACAATTTTAGTGATGCCAAGTGCATCTGATGTATGGTTGCATCTTGGACATTTCCAAAAAGGGTTGCCATCTACAATTTATTTTAATGTATTTTACTTTGGCACTACATCTTCCCCCTTTAGAAAAGAAGAATTTGGGTAAGATTAAGTAATTAATCTTGCCACATTCTTCTTTGGGCTTTAGTAATTTGTTGTAATGTTTTGAATGAACGGTGTTAACCCGGGATTCATTCATTCAGAACAGTGCAACTTTTGTAAATATAATGAAAAATTTAAACTATCAAGAAAATTGAATATGCAAAAAAAGTTAATGTTCGGAGATTTATAATTAATAGAAATTTTGTTTTAAAATGAACCGGTTTTTTATTCTTATTGTAGGATCTACGTTAGTAAATTTATTTTTACATTTTCATAAAATTGTTTCCTTTAGCCTTCATTGGCGGATTCTTAAAATATATTTGTATATTTATATCTAAGGATTATTTAGTAACTTATATAGACATAAGTACAGGCTAAATTTAATTAATTTTTTGTACTCTATTTTTATGTACAATTTTTTCGTTTTGATTACTTATCTCACAAATTGTTATATTTGGTCCATCAATATTTTTTACTATGTAGGGACCTTGATATATATTTTTATGTTTATTTCTAGGTTCTGTTTCTACTAAAACTCTATCATTAATTTTAATTTCTAAAGGCTTAGCCGTTTTATCGTATAAATCTTTATTTCTAATCTTATGCTTAATAATCAAATTTTTTGCCATTTTATGCGATTTTTGCATTCTAAACTTAAGCTCTTTTGCGTAATTTTCTACGTTATAGATCGGATCAATTTGCTCTTTTTGCAATTCATGTGGCATTGTAGTTTTTCTGCCAAATATTAATTCAAAGGGAGTAAATTTATTATCAAAAACCGAACTACTTGTAGTATTGTGTAAAAATGTAAAGTATTTTAAATATGTATCCCAATCTGAATACGTTTCATTTAGATATGCACGCAAGTATTCGTTAAAGACTCTATGATTTCTTTCAACAGTACCAACAGTTTCGTGATGGTAGGCTGTTGAGAAATCATGATCAATCTTTAAAAGTTTTGTCAATTCCGAGAATAATTTGTTTTTATATTCCGTTCCTAAATCGGATCTAATAGCTTTCATTGTACCATATGTTAATATAAAGGTTTTAAAAATAGCGCAAGCAATAGTTTTTGCTGATTTATCTGGTACGGCTACTGTTATCAGGTATTTAGAAAAGTCACAAATCATAGTAACAGCGAACTTGTTACCATATTTGGATTCCGGAAGTGGACCTATTGTATCGACAATTACTATGTCAAAGGGTTTGCAGGGGGTCGGAGTCAAAAAAAGATTTTCCTTTGTTTTGGGTTTTGCTTTATTTAAAAGGCATTTATTGCAATTTTTGACAAATTTAGCTATGTCACGAGTCATATTTTTCCAATAGTATTTTGTTCTTAATTTGGAATATAATCGTTTTGTACCGCAATGACCGCCTAACAAAGGGTCGTCATGATAAATTGTCATAAGTTTTTGTTTCTGCTCTGTTTCTGTTACAGTTTCTACAGGGTCTGTTAGTATTATTTGTAATGATTTTAAAATTTGTAATTGAAAATTCTTTGAAAAATATATCATTTTTTGGCCATTCTAACTGCTTAATATTGTGACTGCCGGCTGCTTTTTCAAGCCTCGAAAATAACTCATCTAAATTTGTTTTTCCGTTAGCATTCACAAAACTAAGTAAATTTAATTTTTTATGTTTTAAATGCGCATAAATTTGTATATTGGAGATCTCATTATTCTTATTAAATTGTATAGTCGACTTTATTCTCGGTATCTTTTTTGAAAAATTGTATGAGAATTTGTCATAAACTTGTACTTTAGGCGTTTCGCAAAAAGTATCAGTAAAGTTATCGTCTTTATTTTGTAATTCCTTTTGTTTGGTTTGTGATCGCGTTTGGACTGCTAAAACGTGCTTTGTAGATTCTTTTATTTCGTCTATACTAATGCGTGAAAGAGCATCAGCCACAACGTTAGATTTTCCTTTTATATATTCAATCGTAAATTTATATTCTGACAGTTCTAATCGAATTCTAGAAAGTTTAGAGGAAGGGTCTTTCATGTTAAAAAGATAAACTAGTGGTCTATGATCAGATTTTACTGTGAAATTTGTACCGTAAACATATGGGCGAAAATGCTTTATAGCGAAATGTATTGCTAGGAGTTCTAATTCGATAATTGCTTTTTTCTGCTCTGCTTTATTAAAAGATTTTGACGCGAAACAAATTGGTAAATCGTTATCACCATGCTTTTGGCTTAATATAGCGCCACACCCACTCTTAGAAGCATCTACTGTAATTATAAATTCTTTTGTGAAGTCAGGGTATTGTAGTAGTTGAGGAGACATTAATGCTTGTTTTAGTTTTTCGAAAGAGTTTTCGCACGCTTCGTCCCAAACAAATTCAACTTTTTTCCTATTTAAACGATTTAAAGGCGCTGCCAGTGACGCAAAATTCGGTATAAATCGCCTGTAGTAATTTGCAAATGCGACAAATCGCCTAACCGCATCTTTGTCTTTTGGCTTAGTATACCTTTTAATAGCGTCTATTTTCGAATCATCTGGCAGCAAGCCTTTTGAGGTGCATTTATGGCCTAGAAAAGTTACTTCGGAACGAAGGAAATTGCATTTGTTTGGATTCAGCTTTAAATTAAACTTTCTACAGGTTTCGAAAACTTTTTCTAAATTTTTAAGGTGGTGTGTCTCACTACAACCAATGACGATAACGTCGTCAATATACATAAAAGCCTGATTTGATGAAATTCCTGAAAATGCTATTGACATCATACGAGAAAATGAGTTTGGTGCAATATTTAACCCGAAAGGTAAAACTTTCCAACGAAAAGCTCCTCGATCTGTACTGAAAGAAGTTACATCTCTAGATTTAGGGTGAAGGGGTATTTGGTGAAAACCAGAAAAAAGATCTAAAGTTGAAAAGTACTTGGTTCTGCCAAGATTATCGAGTATGTCATCAACGCGTGCTAGTGGAAATTTGTCGGCTATAAGCTTTTTATTTACTGCTCTGAAATCTACGCACATACGATACGACTTTTTGCCCGTTGGATCTTTTTTCGGTACCAAAATTAAAGGACTGTTATAGTTTGAAAAACTAGGTTCGATTAAATCATTCTGTAATAGGTTTCCAACTTGTTTATTTATTTCTTCGCGTTGTGTGTATGGCAAACGGTAATTTTTAATATAGACAGGAGTTTTGTCAGTTAGTCTAAGTTTTTGTTCGTAGAAGTTATTAAGCGTCATTAAGTCGGTTTTTAGTGCAAAAATATCAGAATATTTCAAACAAAAATCAAGTAATTTCTTTTTTGCGTAAGAAGGTATTTGTTTTGCTAAAATTGATTTAAGCTCTTCTACACGTTTTGAGTCGATAGGTGTATCATTTATGCGATAGACATTGAAGTTTTTAATGTCTTCAGTTTGAATATTGAAATCTTTTACATATTTGACCTCTTCGGTGGTGTTGATAACTTTTATTATTGGGTTTTTTGTATCAACGATACATTTTGCTGTGAAAACACCGTTACTAAGTTCCTGAGAATCGACAAAAACTGGGCTTGTCGAATTTTTCAAACTAAAAACACGAAAAACTTCGCATCTTGGTGGAATTACAAGACTATTTGTTGAAGTGCTATGCAAAATTGAAATATTTACCTTTTCTGTCCCTTGTCCGAATGTAATTGTGTCATTAGCATAATTGATTATGCATTTGTTCGTTTTTAAGAAGTCTTTCCCTATTATACCGTCCGAAGGAATATTAAAGTTGTCATTGACAACATGAAGAGTCAGAGGAAAAAATGTATTTGACGCGATTATACTTGTATTAACTGTTCCTAGTGTTGTTACCGTGTCTGTTGTTACGCCTGTTATATTTATTACGTTACTATTGTCTACTTCTACATCGTTTGCCAAACTGGAAATTTTTATTAGTGAAATGTCTGCCTGTGAATCTACTAGAAAGGAACATAGTTTATGAGAATCGCTACAAGCGACTTCGACGAAATCGGAAAAATTTAAATTTAGACAATATATTGATTGAGAAGTATTTAGTCGAATTGCTCCTGCTCCCTCAGTGTTCGCGCCTGAGGGGCTTCGGCATTTAAAGAACGAACATTGGCTGAATTTCTAGAATTTGAACCCTGACTATTGGAATTTCTGTTATTTCCAGACCGATTATTATTGTTATTGTTGGAATTGCTATTGCCTCTATTATAATTGCGATTATAGCCTCTGTTATAATTGTGATTATTGCCTCTGTTATAGTTGTTATTTCGGAAATTTGTATTAGTGTGTTGCCTATTTGCATTACCGTTAAATCGAAAATTACTATTATTGTTATATCTGAAATTGCTGTTACCTCTAGAATTTCCACGGAAATTACTATATCTTATCGGATGTGACCGAAACCCTAACACTTGCCGTTCTTTAATTTCCTGTTCTCGCTCTATAATCATTTTCGCTACTACGTCCTTTGAATCTTTGAAGGTTGTTGACGCAAGGATTGATTTCACCATATCTGACCTACTATTTAATCTACAAACGCTAATGGTTTGTTCAACTGCCATCTCATGGGCTTTTGCCTTCGTCATACCTTCAATGATTAGACAGCGCTCTAACAAGTCAGAAAGCTCTTCTACCTGCTTTGAAAATTCTGAAAAATTGTTATTGGTTACTCTTGAGGCTGCAATGTTTCCCGCGACAACTTTCGAGTTGTCTGGCCTAATTTCACTACATAGCGCTTCTTTAATTTGGCTGACTGATTCTATATGCGTTGGTAGTGCTTTGCGAGCTTTGCCTTCGAGCTTGGATTTTAAAAATGCAATAAAAGTAGGAGTTAAATCTTCGTTAGAGAATACTTCCATTAATTCAACTTTATTTATAAATGAGCCAAGTGCTAACGGGTCTCCACTATAGTTGTCTCGCATAATCGAGGCACAAGTACTAATAAACGATTTTTTCTCCTCAATTGTGGCCATGGTTGTGACGTTAAGAATCGGAGTTAGAATAGAAAAACTAGAATTTGGAGTTACAGGTTGATTAGCAAAGCCTAAAAAGTCTGCACTCAGGGATAATTTATAATTATGTTCACTTGTTAAGGTATTAGTTGACGATGAACTCGAAGATGAATCAGAATCTGAGTTAATGGAATCTATATCTTGCTCTAAGTTTGTGGAATCTAAATTTTGCTCTGAATTTTCGGGACTTCAATCTGGATTGGAATTTTTAGAAATAACCTTTCCGCTTCTTAGGTCCATACGTGTTGAAACGAATGGACGAAATATTAAAAAAAATTTTTGTTGCAAGATATGTGGTATTTGTTTATGAAGATTGAATAGAAATTTAAAGGAAATTAAATTGGAACGAGTTGAGTTGAGCTCAAAAGAAAATTATGAAAGTATTCTTAAAGGAAATTTATGAAAATATTTTAAAAGAAATTTGTGAAAGTATGTATTTTTGAAAGCTTTTAGATTATAGTTATAATTATACAATTTGTTAGCGAATACTTATAGCAAAAACGTTAGTTAGTGAATTTTATTGAAATACTAAAGTTAGTGATTAGTTAATGAAAGGATTTAAGAAAATATTTACTTTACGCTTTTGTTGTCCGTAAATCCAAATCCAATGATTGAAATTAGCTGAAAATTTTTCATGCAAAAAGGAAGTTGTAATTGAAATTCACATGCATTTTAAAAGATGTTGAATATTGTTTACGAATATATTTATTGGAATGTAAGAATTTATAATTGTACAGAGTGTGTAAGAATTTGAATCAGAAATATATGGCAAAGTTATAATTTTATTTGAATTTGAATGCAAAGATTATAGAATGGCAACTATGTTTGTACAGGCTTTAAACGGACGCACCGCTTTTATTAAAATTGTTTTTATTTTTATAGATACGGGCGCACCGCATCTTTCCAAAATTGTATTATGAATGTCCTCGGACGCACCGGGGTTTAAAAAAAATGTACGTCATATTTTTACGCGGACGCACCGCTTACGAAAAGTAAAAAATAATTTTTTGTATTTTTGTGTTTATGGGGCCCACTGTAGGGCAGAGTGGGACTAAAACTAGAAGGAGTAATTGAAAAATTAAAAAAATTTTTTCTTTGTTTTTGTCCGACCCTGTCCCGCAGTGCCTGCCCAAAATCTTACCCATATACCTAAAGTATGTGAAATTCAATTAATTTATGTATTGTATGTATGTAGATTAAACATTTTTTTTTTTTTTTTTTTATATAATGAGAAAATTTTGTAATACGTATGGTAAAGAATAATTTGGAAAATTAAGTGAAATAAAATGTGTTTACATTTTAATGAGTATGGTAAGTGGATTAAGAAAAAAAATTTTTTTTTTTTTTTTAGCTAATTAATTGAAATATGTTCGTAAGTTTTATAATAAGTTCGGAAAATAGTTGAAAATTGAAAAATAGTTATTTAAAAAAATTGAAAAATATTATTTTATAATAATGTAGAAAAATAAAATTTTCGCACACCATACCAATTGATGCTGGATTTGCTTCCTTGTTTGCTGTACCCACTGGTGCTGTTGTTCTGCTGCTGCTGTTGTTAGATGGCGTCTCTTTCCTTTCGCATGTTCTTGTTGTTGATGCACGGTAGTTTGCCGTTATGATGGTGGCGTGGCTAGTGCCGTTATTAAAGTGGCATGGCTAGTGCCGTTTTTCCACTAATTTTTTTTGTACAGTTTATTCAAAAGGTTTAGTTTTTCGAATTATATTATTTCTGCTTCCGATTAGTGTTTATTTTATTATTAAATTCCGGAATTTTCCTATTATTTCCGTTTTTATTAAGTTTTTTGTGTTATTCGTATATATATATTTACTTTAAATGTCTTTCAACTAAAAATTTTTTTTTTTTTTCGCTAGCCACTGCCATAAGCCACAACTACCGCCATATTTGTGCTGATATCTCTTTAATTGAAAATTTTTATTGCATGCTTTTTTTTTTATGAAAATGATTAGATCTTTGTATATTTTATATGTATTAATACGTTCGATAATTCAGTTTTGTTTTGTATTTTTTGATTTTTCCGAGTTTTGTATTTTTTGTGTGAAAATGTTTAAATTTAGTAATTTATTGTAGTTGTTTAAAACTTTTGTATTTTTTGTTAATTTTTCGGTTTTTAAATTTTTTTTTTTTTTTTTTTTGATTTTAACCTTTTTTGTAGGAATTTTTAAATGTTTTGCAAATTTTTTTTTTTTTTTTTTGTGGTTTTTAAATTTTTGTAGTTTTTTTTTTTTTTGTAGATTTATAAGTGTTCTTTTTACAAATTTTTTGTAGATTTTTAAATGGTTTTTAACTTTTTTTTGTAGGGTTTTTGTATATTTTGTACTTTTTTTGTAGATTTTTCAAATTTTTATATTTTTTTTGTAATATTTTTTTTTTTATGTTTTATACTTTTTTGTAAATTTTTTTCTGGTTTTAGACTTTTTTGTGTATTTTGATTTTGTAACTTTGGATGTATTGGTTTTTTGTTAATTATAAAAAATTTTCAAATTTTAAATTTTAGGTGGGTTTTTCCCACACCTGTTGGGAGGCTTGCCTCCTTTCGGCCGCTCGCCGCATTTCCAGGGCTTCGGCCCACGGTCGCCATGTGGAGGATCCATATTGGGATCCTATAAAAATGTTCCGTCGCGCACTCACTCGGCTGCCACGCGCACACTCACCTTAATTTTTTCCTTTCTTCTTTAAATTATTAAAAACAGTTTTTATTCTTTCGTTATATTAACTATATTTTTCTCTACAACTTAGTTCTCCTTCTTTAGAAAATATGTTTAATATTTTACAGTCTCTTACACAACTTTATTTAATATTTTCAGTCTTTTTACTGTGTTCAACGTACATGTCCTTTTAATCTATCACTTTCTTTGTTCACTTGTTTCCGTTTATAATTCCACGTATTGGTGCAGCTGCCGGTTCACTTAAAACTGAAAAACTGCCGCTAACGCAACTCTGTAGCTAGGCAGTTTTTCATTACGTTGCTTAGCAACGATATTAATGATGGCGTCGAAATAAATCATGGCGTCGATCAACGGCAGTTTCAGCCAATCAGAAACTCTCCAAATTGCTCGACTCTAACAATTTTAGTGATGCCAAGTGCATCTGATGTATGGTTGCATCTTGGACATTTCCAAAAAGGGTTGCCATCTACAATTTATTTTAATGTATTTTACTTTGGCACTACACGACATTCGTATAAAATGTGATGATGGAGATCTGACTCTTCCTTGCCTTTTGGATTTTTCCAAGGCATTTCACTTGGTAAGCCATGATCTACTTTGTAAAAAGCTGAAATACTACTTTGCATTTTCTAATAGTGCTGCTAAACTCATGGGCAACTATGTTACAGGAAGATCTCAAAAGGTAAAGGGTAGAGCTGGGTCTTCGTCGTCAAGTTGTGTTGAATCCGGAGTTCCACAGGGATCTATAGTTGGCTAGCTCTTGCTTAGTCCTTTTGTTAATGATGTGTTCTCTGTGTGCAAGTATGTTATTGTGCATGCCTACGCTGATGACATTCAGTTGTGTTTGTCCATGCGGATTGGTCTTGTCGAAGATTTATGCTTTAAAATAAACTGTGTTCTGCTAGCCATTTCTGAATGGGCCCGGCAAAATTGTATCCGTCTAAACGGCTCCAAGTCGTATGTGTTGCCCATCAGTAATAGTACTGTTCATGTTGAAGATATTCCCCAGTTTTTTGTTTGTAATAACTGTCTCATGTTTACTGACAAGATACAAAATTTAGGTTTTATTATGAATTCTTCGCTGAGCTGTTCGAACCATATAAGGAAAGTTGTAAGCAACTTGTACACTGTTTTTCGCAGGCTAAGAATGTCAGCCTCGTTCACACCGTTAGACATAAGAAAAAATTAGCTGTGCAATTAATCCTACCTCATATTACATATTCCGATCTTGTATATAGTAAGCTGGACTCTGTCTCGTCTCATAAAATTCTAGTTCTGTTCAATAATGTTACCCGCTACGTCTACGGCTTAAAGCAATATGACCACATCTCCTTGTGGAAGAATAAGCTTCTGGGATGCAGTATCTTAGATTATGTTGAAGCTAGAAACTGTATATTCCTGTATAAGCTTATTGAATTCAAAACTCTTAGCTATCTTTACGAGAAGCTAAAATTCACATGATCTAATAGGCATCATAATTTAATTCTCCCTAAATATTCCTACTTATCTTCTTCGCGGTTGTTCTTTGTTCATGCTGTGAGATTATGGAACTCCATTCCTGAATCTATCAAGGCAATCATAAATCGAGGTAATTATAAGATCGTAATACGAAATTACTTTGGTACTAATGGGTGAATGTACCTGCGGTTTAGCTCTCTCCTATTTCCATTTCTATTTTTGTGTACTATTCCAAGTCCTTCTTTGACGTAAAATGTTAGTTTCTCCAACAAATACCGTGTTTAATTCTCACGCATTCTATTATAAACATGCGAAATTAGTTATATATAAATATTTTTTAATTACTATTTTTTGTAATTCTTGTATTTACCTATAAGTTGATGTACTATAAAAGACTATGTCTTAACGATACAGCCATTCTTTACTATATATAAATATAAATATATAAATAAATATATATAGTATATATATATATAGTATTTAAATATTTTCGCAGTTTCAGCCCCATTTTAACAGCTAGAAGCTTCAAATTTCACCAAACGCTTACGTATATAGCATATATTGTTGTTTGAAAAAATCATAGAGATCGGTGGTATATATAGTATATATCTCATACAACTGATTATTCAGATAAGAAACTTTTCCCAATTTCTGCCCCATTTTAACAGCTATATATAAATATAAATATATAAATAAATATATATAGTATATATATATATATAGTATTTAAATATTTTCGCAGTTTCAGCCCCATTTTAATAGGTAGAAGCTTCAAATTTCCCCAAATGCTTACGTATATAGCATATATTGTTGTCTGAAAAAATCATAGAGATCGGTGGTATATATGTTATATACCCTATATAAACTGTCATTTTTGCCCCTTTTTTACGGGGCACACAAAGTACCTACCTATTTTTATACCCAGCTGTATTTGTACACAGGGAATAATAACTTTGATTGGATAACGGTTGGTTGTAGAGGTATAAAGGAATCGAGATAGATATAGACTTCCATATATCATATATATAACATTTTGGAAAACACAAAAAACCTGATTATTTAGTAAATAATACACCTAGAATGTTGAAATTTGACGTGTGGACTAATATTGAGACTCTTGATAAAAATTTGAAACATTTTTTTAAATGGGAGTGGCGCCGCCCACTTGCGATAAAATCAATTTTACAAATATTAATAATCATAAATCAATAATCGTTATACCTATGGTAACAAAGTTCCGCAGAGAGGTTGCCTTTACTATAAGGAACCACGCCCACTTTTATATAAAAGATTTTTAAAAGGGTCGTGGACGAATAAAATAAGTTATATCTTTGCAAAAAAGAGCTTTATATCAATGGTATTTCATTTCCCAAGTTGATTTATTACAATAAATAGGAAAAACTTTCCCGCCCCTTTATGACTAAGCAATTTTCTATGTTTTGGGAGCCTTAATTCGAAGAAAAATTAACGGAACGTAACAAAATTGGGTACATAAATTTTCCCATAGGAGGAAATATTTCTAAAGAAAATGGACGAGATCGGTTAAAGACCACGCCCACTTTTATATAAAAGATTTTTAAAAGGGTCGTAGACGAAAATAATAAGCTTTATCTTAGCGAAAAAGAATAGAAATAGAAATTTACTTTCTAAATTGAATTATAACATTAAATTGCGAAACACTAAAATTTTTGAAAATGAGCGTGGCACCGCCCCTTTTTTGTCTAAGCAATTTTCAATGTTTCGGGAACCATAACTTGAAGAAAAATTTACTTTTCGTAACGAAATTGGCTACATATATTTTCCTTATAACAGGAAATATTTCTGGTAAAAATGGATAAGATTGGTTAAAGACCACGCCCGTTTTTATATAAATGATTTTAAAAATGGTCATAGGCAAAAATAATAAGTTAAATCTTAGCGAAAAATAGTTTTGTACCAATCGTATTTTGTGCCATTATAATAAGAAATGGGAACAAATTCATATCTTGAAAAATGGGCGTGGCACTGCCCCTTTCAGTGCATTTCCCAACGTTTCTGGAGCAATAACTCGACGAAAAATTTGGTGCATATGTATACCTTTTAACAGGAGATTTTTTCAGTAAAAATGGACTAAATCTGTTAAATCGCCTTTTATATAAAAGATTTTGTAAAAGTGCGTAGATGCAGGTAATAAGCTATTTCTAGTAAAAGTTCGAAATTTTCGTTAATAACCCTTCCTTTTTTTTTGGAACGCATTTTAGTGCAATGGCACTTGTGTGTTTATGTTTGTTGTTCTATTATATCCTTATTTTAAAATAAACAGTAGGGAAATCAACACATCTGAAGGAAAACTGCATTATTACCTGCTCAAGGTCATTGGTGTTAGCCTTTGTATCCTTTTTGCTTCTTTTAAACGAAAATTAGTTCAGAATAGAACCATATGTATATGTATTATTGCGCAAGCTTGTAACACTATTAAGCACACAAAACAAACAACAACAGCATTTCAAGTGTACAGCTGGGTATGTAATGTTCGGTTTCACCCAAATTTAGACTTCCTTACTTGTGTTATTTTATATTTATCTTAAAAATCGCTTAGGTATGAACATCACTATCATTCACTATATATTTTTTATCTTATACAGCCAATTATTTGGAGGTTACGAATGGGATAAGATTATAATTCAGCCCCATTCATGAAAGGTATGAAGTCTTCGGCACAGCCCGTACTTACTTGTTTTTCGATTACTTTCGCAATTGCTTTGAGGAATGGAGTGGGAAATTCGCATGTACTTTTTCCATTCCTTGTAATGCAATTGAAAGAAATTTCGATTACATTTCCCATTCCTTTCGAAAGTACTGGGAAAGAAATTACAATTGCGCAAAGTATTTTTTTTTTCAATTACAAATAAAAAATTTTTTGTAATTGAGCCTCAAAAAAAAAAATTGCTTTTCATATTTTTTTTTGGGAATTGAAATTAATCAATTCCTTTGCTGTGCAGAAATGGAAATGATTACTTTTTCCAATTACTGAGGAATGTAATGGGTAATGTAATGGAATTGAATTTACCCAGCTGTGATCACGTTTTACAATCATCAACGACAACTCAGAGAAATCATACATAACCAAAATAGCGTAAAATTTACTCCGCATCCTTTCCTCAAGTTTGATATACAAATTCGGCAATATACAAAAACTCTCAACATTTTTGATACCTATTGGAGAAAATCCTTTACCGTTTACGTTCTTCATCATAATTGGATTCTTAACCTTGGTAGTTATCACTGCCGATACCACGAAAATAGAAGAATGCTTAACAGACAAAGGCAAATTGAATAATTATATGAAACAGAAATGAACCGTATTCAACAGCAACTCGTACCAGCACCGTAGCGACGATGCACAGTGTCGCGATCCCATATAAGCGCGGCCAAAACTACTTGTCGTGCTGCAATTTTTCTGTAGTTCATTATGGAGCCTACACTTAATGTAGATAAACAATTTTTTAAATATAATCAAAATTGGACGACTGCCACGCCCCCTACACTAGTGGGCGGTAAAACTAAAACTGCAGCGATTATAATGAAACTTGGTACATACATTTGTGCTACCCTGAAAAGTCAACAAGTAAAATTTCGTAGAGATCGAGCTTTAAACACGCCCACAAAAATAAAAATGTTTTGGGAAAAAATGGATAATGCAATCTTTCAAAACGAAGTCTATCGTGGAATCAGCCTTCTTAATATCGCATATAAGGTCCTTTCAAGTGTATTGTGCGAAAGATTGAAGCCCACCGTGAACCGGCTGATTGGACCTTATCAGTGCGGCTTCAGACCTGGTAAATCTACCATCGACGAGATTTTCACAATGCGCCAAATCTTGGAAAAAACCCGTGAAAAAAGAATCGACACACATCACCTCTTCGTCGACTTTAAAGCCGCCTTCGACAGCACGAAAAGGAGCTGCCTATATGCCGCTATGTCTGAATTTGGTTTCCCCGCAAAACTTATACGGCTGTGCAAAATGACGTTGAGCAACACCATCAGCTCAGTCAGAATTGGGAAGGACTTCTCCGAGCCGTTCGAAACTGAACGAGGTTTCAGACAGGGTGACCCCCTATCGTGCGATTTCTTTAATTTGATGCTGGAGAAAATTATACTAGCTGCAGAACTTAACCGCACTGGAACAATATACTATAAAATCGGAAAAAGAAGCGGTAAAGATGGGTTTGATGGTGAATGAGGACAAAACGAAGTACCTGCTGTCATCGAGCAAAGAGTCAGCGCATATGCGCCTTGGCAACCACGCTACTGTTGGCAGCCATAATTTCGAAATAGTAAAAGACTTCGTTTATTTGGAAACCAGCATCAACACTAGCAACAACATCAGCACTGAAATCCAGCGAAGAATCAATCTTGCCAATAAATGCTACTTTGGACTAGGTAGGCAATTGAAAAGTAAAGTCCTCTCTCGGCGAACGAAAATCATACTCTACAAGTCACTTATCGTACCCGTCCTGCTATATGGGGCAGAAGCATGGACCATGACAACAGCAGATGAAGCGGCTTTGGGAGTGTTCGAGAGAAAAGTTCTTCGAAAGATTTATGGACCTCTACGCGTTGGCGATGGCGAGTACTGAAGAAGATTTAATGATGAGCTGTACGAGCTATACCCAGACATCAACATATTCCAGCGAATTAAAACGCAGCGGCTGCGCTGGCTAGGCCATGTTATGCGAATGAAAGATGATGCTCCGGCCAAGAAAGTGTTTCTATCGGAACCCGCCTATGGAAGCAGAGGTAGAGGGCGGTACCCACTCCGTTGGAAGGACCAGGTGGAAAACGATTTAAACTCCCTTGGTGTGACCAATTGGCACCGGTTGGCGGAGCGAAGGAGCGACTGGCGCGCCTTGTTTGACGGCCATAACCGTTTAGACGGTTAAGCGCCAATTAAGTAAGTAAGTAATTCACTTTCTTATTCGGTTTAAATATGCATGCTATTAACGTTTATCCTGCCCTCGATTGCAAATAAAACATGAATTAGTAGATAGTATTTTTTTTTTTGTGTTTCTATTTAGACATTTAACAATACTTTTAATATATTTAAATTCAGTTTTGCCCTTTGTGACAAGCTTATACAAAATTAAAACATTTCATATTATCGCAGCTTAGTGCACATTCTCACTAGTCTTAATTTTGAGCTAACATTACTTGTGACAATGTATCCAAAAATTGTGATGGAGTTAGGATGTGTTTTTTTTATTCTCTATTAAACTTTTAACTTCGAATAAAAATTCACTTAATTTTTCCCACTTATAAAAAGTAACGGTACTCATCACCTGATTGATGAATAAATAAAGAAGTAAGGTTGCCATGTATGGAAAACTTCAAAATATAATAAAAAACTCATTTACCAACAAGCTCTGAATTTAAGTTTGTTTCAGTGATCTTTTTCATAAAAAATCATGGGCAAAATAATCAATTAACAAAATTCCAGGTTTAAGGAAATCCCGATAAAAGCGCGCAAGTCTATTATTAAAAATTCTGTTCGAAATGATTTAATGGATGTATTCCCCATCGTTTGTTAAAGTTTTATAAAAATATCTATCGAAGAAACTTTTTTGACTTTTGTCCGCTTCGCAACACTGGGCGACGCTACGTCTTAAGAAGAAGGGGCGTTAACGACCTACCCTCACTTCAGGTCTCTTACACCATGATAAGCGTTTACTTGTACACCACACCCATTCCGATAGGCTTTATCATGAACTGCTACGGACAAACAATATGTGTAACAATAGAAATGCACTATCGCTGAAATTCACTATCGTTAGAATAATCAAAAAACCCAAATAGTTTTGTATTAGTAAAGAGATAACAATCTACGCATCTCAATAGCATAAATAGCATGCAGATAAAATACCTCACATCGTCTCGATCAGACAAATCCCTCGATCCAACCGCTACTAGCCTCTCCAAATGGACCACCCTTCTATTTGGTGGTTTCCCAATTCTTTGTATGCGGTAGATGATATAACTGATCTGCTTCTGTTTCTTTTTATACTTATGTTAAATATTAGTCTTGAAAGCGCATTTGAAGATATATGTGGCGTTGATGCGTTAATGAGTGTTTTTATTTTTATATATTGTTATTAAAATTACGTATTGCTTTTTGCAGTCAATCCTGATTATGACTTCGGTGTGAAATCGAAATATTGACGAGTAATTAAAATAAAACAAATTAAATTAAAAGTGTTTTATTTAAGCCGGCCCTGAGCTCAAAAATATATAAAATCAGTATATACTAACGCAAAACAAGAAAAATAAATCACGTTTTACAGTTAATTTATTTTTTTTATTACTATTTTTAAATTTATAGAAGTTTAAGTCTATTTTTATTAATTATTATTTCCTTATCTTTATTTGTTTTATCGCTACTTTCTATTCTGTGAGGAATTAACATAAAATTATTATTCCTATCAATATTTTTTACTCTATGGGGAGTTAAAGTGTAATTATTTTCTTACAGATTTGTTCTACTGTATAGGGAATTAAAGTAAAATTATTTTTCCTATCAATATTTTTTTATAAGGAATTAAAGTGTATTTATTTTTCAGGGAATTAATGTGTAGTCATTTTTCCTATCGTTATTTTCTACTCTATGGGGCACCTTATATCTATTATCTAACTTATGACCTGTTTCGTCTTTAATTAATACTATCTAAAAATAGGATACTTATTTCCTTACTTTGACTATCTCTATCGAACAAAGCTTTTGCATTATTATTCCATTTCATTTGACTCAACAAACATATAGGATAAGATGATCGTATGGAAATCGACTTTACTCAAAAAGGTAGAGGTTTCCGAGCAAAAAAAAAAAAAATGAGTAGCTACAGTTGTTGCAAGGGCAAGGTAGTTGTGTAATAGAAGTGGTTAAACCAATGGATAAAAAGAAAGGTACGGTGGATGCAAATTTTTACTTTTAAATATACTTTTTTATCATTTTTCATACTTTCCAGGGGTTAGTGCTATTTATTTGGCGGCCACCGTGGTGTGATGGTAGCGTGCTCCGCCTACCATACCGTATGCCCTGGGTTCACACCCCGGGCAAAGCAACATCAAAATTTTAGAAATAAGGTTTTTCAATTAGAAGAAAATTTTTCTAAGCGGGGTCGCCCCTCGGCAGTGTTTGGCAAGCGCTCCGGGTGTATTTCTGCCATGAAAAGCTCTCAGTGAAAACTCATCTGCCTTGCAGATGCCGTTCGGAGTCGGCATAAAACATGTAGGTCCCGTCCGGCCGATTTGTAGGGAAAATCAATAGGAGCACGACGCAAATTGGAGGAGAAGCTCGGCCTTAGATCTCTTCGGAGGTTATCGCGCCTTACATTTATTTTTTTTTAGTGTTATTTTTAAGTTTTTTAGAACTTTGGTACCAATTTCTTTAAATCTGCCTACTCGAGTATTTATTATTCTTGAACAATTTGTCTCCTAAGGGACAACTCTATTTTTATTTTTTACAAGTCCTAGATTGCAGGCATTTTTCGGCTTAGGAAAGTATTGTCCTAAGTCAATCTTATCCGTACCAATTAGGTTGCTTGTGTTTATTATATGACATGTCTTCTAATTGCAAATTTATTAAGCGCTTCATATACTATATGGTTCTCATTGTGACTTTTAGTTTCTTCCTTTCTGTTGTAATTATTATTATTGGCTGGTTTTCTGGTTTCTGATCTTTTTAGTATTTTAATGCTTCCACCGAAGGAAGATTTTTAATCAGGCATTTTTTTGTGTACAATTATTGTTCTATTGGGGCTGTGGTGTAATGCGGCAGTTACCCACGAACGTACGTAGAAAAAACGTGTCAGCTGACACGACCTATCTTATGAGTGTGCAATGTAAACGAAAACTCACCGACGTGCAACGCCCGTACGTACGTAGCCCGGAACGTAGAAACCAAAACAATTTTGATTTTTCCCGTAAGAACGTGTCAGCTGATCGCTCTCTCACTAGACAGAGTTGCCTAGTAAACTTTTGTACGCTAATTTTTGACCGTTTGCAATTTTATGCAAAAACGCCTAATTAAAGTTTGAAAAATTGTGAAAATAATTCGAAATAATTATGTAAAAGTGCTGATTATAAATATTTTATCTATTTATACTTATTTAATATGTATTCCGGCCTTTTACAATATCAAAAATTAAATTGGAAAAAGTTGATGTTTCCATAAGCATACATGCAAAATGGTCAATGGCAACAGTGCTTATCTGTAAACAATACACACACAAATATGTTGTGTACATGTACACAGACGCACACATTGATTCCTACGGGCTTGAGAGTTCGGTCAAACGTGCTTCGTACGACAAACGTCCTTACGTACGGTACACGTCGGTGGGTAACTGCCGCATAAGTCTTCTACCGTTATTTCGGTAACTTCCACGGAAACTACCGCAGTACTTTTCCGAATTGGGGTTATCTGTAACCCTAGTACTATTGATTGTGAATTTTTATATTGCTATTACTTCATGACTATCTTTGATTTGTTCAAAGATATCATGAGCATCCAAAAAAAGTTATGCAAATTCTTTGTTTGCCATCGAACATAGAAAGCGCTGATGAAGCTGTCTCTACTGTTGATTGAGGCATTTTGAAAGTTTTTGTTTGGAAATGAGTTAGCATTAATAATAAAATATTAAGGTTGATGTTCGAGCGGGGAATTCCGAAACGGGGAACCTATGGGGAGCCGGTTCTTGAAACTCGCTATAAAAGAAAAACTTACCAGCTGTACCTAGCTGTCCAACAACAAATAGAAAAACACTCTTCTGTTAGGATGTATGAATGTTGGTGTATTTATATGCTAGCCTGTTGCACAGGCCTTTATCCAAAATTTAGGTAAATCACAAAGTAGATATAAAATAAAAGGTATGGTAAAACACTCACCTGGTGGTCGCTGGTAAAAGAATAAAGGAGAGCCTATAGCTGTTCGTGCCTTTTATAGGCCCTAAGGAACTGGTGCCATTTAACGAACCGTTTTTAGTAGAGCACAGTCCAAAAAAGGAAAAGAAATGCAACGAGTGCTTGCAGCGAGTTTCCACCTGCGACCTCTCCAGGTGAGGTTTTTTAATTAATATAAACTTCATTATAAATTCAATTACGTATAAACTTCATTATAAATTAATTTTTCTTAACGCTAAAGGTTTTTTCTTGCCAGCTCAGTATGGGGTTACTCCGAATATGACCCATCAAAAAACGGTGTTCTGAGCAGCCGGTGGCGTCGGGGTTGCAGGCCTAAGTCCAGGACGCAGTATAGCTCCACACGCGTCTACTGCCAGAATCAGAGACACTGCGCTTGAGCGGTAGAATGAGGGGTCTGCCAGGCGCAGGTTGTCGAAATCATCGGCGACACGCGCATCAATAGTACACTCAGGGGCGCTCCTTATGAGGCTCCCAAGGACCTTTGCCTGGATTTGCACCCTCGGGTAAGGCCGCAGGTTTCCCTTTCATTCCGTGGCAGCAGATGAATTCGTTGTGCAAGGCCCCGAGATATGGTGGATATGGATTGTCCAAGGTCGAGGATCGCGCGTACTGCATGTGTTCGTCCCCTTGTCATTACTTTGGTCACCACGGTAGGCATAAGGACAGAAAAACCCGTAGCATTTCTGGCAGCCCATTGGATTCGCTCTCGAGCGTCTCTTAGCCCTCGGGGTGGAGCTTGTTGTGCGACGCGTCTTCGTTGGTGTCGCTGTTCTCGACGCTGGTTGGGCGAAGGAAGCGGCCGAGAAACTATGGACCGGATACCCGACAGGTTGGTCTGAGTACCGGTGTTTCGGCGGTGACTGGTACAAGAGCATTTATCTGCTGGAGGTCTTCATCGCTGGCATCAATCTCCAGTATTTCTTCACTTGACTCCGACAGTTCTCGAGCCCGGTATTGTCGCGGTCGCTGACTTGGCCGATTTTCCACCCCGTCAAGGCCCGGTGGCACGTCGTCCTCTCGCCGTGGTGTCTCCCATAGGTGGAGAATGATGTTGCTCATGGCATCGGTCACATCGACCAATTGACGGACAGTTCCGCGTTACATGGTGCGGTGAAAGGCAATTGGCACAATGGCGGTGGAGGAGGACGGTGCGTAGTCTCTCCTCTGGTTCCATACGGCGCAGTTGGTGACAGAAAAAAAGTGGGTGGTTGTGCTGACATAAGTGGCATCGATGGTATTATTAGTATTGGCTCGGACCATTTTGGTTTGAACGACTTTATTATCCTCTTTGATAATCTCTACAATGTTAACCTCAAGATTTCGTTGGGGATGTTGCCACTTAACCCTCTTATGTAGCTCCCTCAAGTACTCTTCCTTCCATCGTTGGCAGAATCCTTGATGAATACCTTTGAGCTTTTGCCATCGGTTGACGATTGGCATCGGTGTTCCTTGAACCTCTGGTTCTGCGTTCGCGAGTATGGGGCTTCCAATCAGAAAGTGTCCAGGGGTGAGGGGTTCAATGCAGTCGGGGTTGTCAGACATCGGACTGATTTGTCTCGAGTTCAGACAGGCTTCTATTTTAGTCAGTAGAGTGGATAATTCCTTCATTGTGAATGGCATGGTAGTTGAAATTTTGCGGAAATGGGTTTTGAAACTCTTCACCCCTGCTTCCTATAGTCCTCCCATGTGACGATTGGCATCGGTGTTCCTTGAACCTCTGGTTCTGCGTTCGCGAGTATGGGGCTTCCAATCAGAAAGTGTCCAGGGGTGAGGGGTTCAATGCAGTCGGGGTTGTCACACATCAGACTGATTTGTCTCGAGTTCAGACAGGCTTCTATTTTAGTCAGTAGAGTGGATAATTCCTTCAATGTGAATGGCATGGTAGTTGAAATTTTGCGGAAATGGGTTTTGAAATTCTTCACCCCTGATTCCTATAGTCCTCCAATGTGGGGTGCTCCTGGTGGGATAAAATGCCAGTGGATTTCTTGATGGGCATATGACATAGTGGTATGCCGAGCAGCTTCAGTCATGAAATTTCGAAAGTCTTGCCTTAGTGCCTTGTTTGCTCCTACAAAGTTCGTCCCATTGTCCGAATTCACCTGGTGGGGACAGCCTCGCCGGGATATGAACCGCGCAAATGCAGCAAGAAATGTGGCTGTCGATAGATCGCTTGTTGCCTTTAAGTGTATTGCTTTCGCAGCAAAGCAAACAAACACGCAGACATAACCCTTCGTTAATAGGCATGCCCTGCCCGTATAATTTTTGATGCCGAACGGACCAGTGAAATCGATTCCGGTATTAGTGAAGGGTCGGGAGAGCTCCGTTCGTTCTGGCGGTAATGCTGCCATCAACTGCTCAATCATACAAACAGACAAAATTGGTTAATTTGTTGTAGTTCTATAAATAGAACAAAAACAGCAACGAAACCAAAGTTTCTTTGAAAATCGCCGTACCAAGCATGGCTTTAACACATAATTGCATACGAAGTAAGCAATGTGTAAAAGATTAAAATATGCATAAAGAAGGTAATTGGGAATAACTTTACAACAACTAAGGCATGACGTAGCTGAATGCGTTTATAACCATCTCAACTATCGTAGGAGTGCGGGTTCGACTTCCACTCCCGGGAGAAAAGGCTTTGAAGAGATTTACAAGGTATAATCGAAACAGCTTTGGGAGTGTTCGAGAGAAAAGTTCTTCGAAAGATTTATGGACCTCTACGCGTTGGCGATGGCGAGTACCGAAGAAGATTTAATGATGAGCTGTACGAGCTATACGCAGACATCAACATAGTCCAGCGAATTAAAACGCAGCGGCTGCGCTGGCTAGGCCATATTATGCGAATGAAAGATGATGCTCCGGCCAAGAAAGTGTTTCTATCGGAACCCGCCTATGGAAGCAGAGGTAGAGGGCGGCCCCCACTCCGTTGGAAGGACCAGGTGGAAAACGATTTAAACTCCCTTGGTGTGACCAATTGGCGCCGGTTGGAGGAGCGAAGGAGCGACTGGCGCGCCTTGTTGGACGGCCATAACCGTTTAGACGGTTAAGCGCCAATTAAGTAAGTAAGTAAGTAATCGAAACAGCTGTCGCCTTGTCCGTCCTGATGTCACGTTGTTTAAATTTTTCCCAAATTATTAAATAAATTATAAAATTAAAAAATTGCTTCAAATAAATGTTTTCATACATTTATATAAAAAGCAATACGGACAATCCCCGATTATTAAATCATACAAACAGACAAAATTGGTTAATTCGTTGTAGTTCTATAAATAGAACAAAAACAGCAACAAAACCAAAGTTTCTTTGAAAACCGCCGTACCAAGCATAACTTTAACACATAAATGCATACGAAGAAAGCAATGTGTAAAAGATTAAAATATGCATAAAGAAGGTAATTGGAAAAAACTTTACAACAACTAAGGCATGACGTAGCTGAATGCGTTTATAACCATCTCAACTATCGTAGGAGTGCGGGTTCGACTCCCACTCCCGGGAGAAAAGGCTCTGAAGAGATTTACAAGGTATAATCGAAACAGCTGTCGCCTTGTCTGTCCTGATGTCACGTTGTTTAAATGTTTCCCAAATTATTAAATAAATTATAAAATTAAAAAATTGCTTCAAATAAATGTTTTCATACATTTAAAAAAAAAAAGCAATACGGGCAATCCCCGATTATTAAATCATACAAACAGACAAAATTGGTTAATTCGTTGTAGTTCTATAAATAGAACAAAAACAGTAACAAAACCAAAGTTTCTTTGAAAACCGCCGTACCAAGCATAGCTTTAACACATAATTGCATACGAAGTAAGCAATGTGTAAAAGATTAAAATATGCAAAAAGAAGGTAATTGGGAAAAACTTTACAACAACTAAGGCATGACGTAGCTGAATGCGTTTATAACCATCTCAACTATCGTAGGAGTGCGGGTTCGACTCCCACTCCCGGGAGAAAAGGCTTTGAAGAGATTTACAAGGTATAATCGAAACAGCTGTCGCCTTGTCCGTCCTGATGTCACGTTGTTTAAATTTTTCCCAAATTATTAAATAAATTATAAAATTAAAAAATTGCTTCAAATAATTGTTTTCATACATTTAAAAAAAAAGGCAATACGGGCAATCCCCGATTATTAAATCATACAAACAGACAAAATTGGTTAATTCGTTGTAGTTCTATAAATAGAACAAAAACAGCAACAAAACCAAAGTTTCTTTGAAAACCGCCGTACCAAGCATAGCTTTAACACATAATTGCATACGAAGTAAGTAATGTGTAAAAGATTAAAATATGCAAAAAGAAGGTAATTTGGAAAAACTTTACAACAACTAAGGCATGACGTAGTTGAATGCGTTTATATCCATCTCAACTATCGTAGGAGTGCGGTTTCGACTCCCACTCCCGGGAGAAAAGGCTTTGAAGAGATTTACAAGGTATAATCGAAACAGTTGTCGCCTTGTCCGTCCTGATGTCACGTTGTTTAAATTTTTCCCAAATTATTAAATAAGCTCATGTGTTATTTTCCTGTAGATGAGACAAACTGTGCAATTATTTATTATATTTTTTATCAAATTTTTTAGCTTCACGGTCCAATACCCTGATCGCAAAAGTCGTAGCATTAGTTGATTTCCCCCGTGTGAGGAAACCAAATGGGAAAATTTGACTACAAGCCGCGAAAACGCGCAGTCGTATGGGAGAATAATTGGACAACGTTCGTTGTAGGGTATCGTGGACAGCTCCAATCTTCCTCCCACGCGCATTATTCCGTCCGCATCGAGGAAGGGGTTGATTTGCGGATGGAACTCTTTGAGCTCACGGTATCAGTTGAAGCTAGCATCCGATACTCTTCAGCGTAGCATCGTCTCTGTGTTAGAAGAATAAGCCGGGCTTTTACCATTTTAATTTCTTCTGGTGAGATATCTGAGGTGCCCTTGCGGGGGTTTATCTTATGCACAGGATGCGTGTTGCGGTAGAACTGGAAGATCCGTGCGATGACTTTCAGGGATCTAGAAAAGTTGGAAAATCGCTCCAGAATATCCGGGAGTTCTTGAGCGCTGGTGGTATGAGCTCGAACAGCTTGTTGTTCTAGGTTCGTTTCCATAAGCAAGGAATCTGTCTTTTTTGGCCACTCCGATGGGGGCGCCTTCAGCCATCTTGGGCCTTGCCACCAGAGCGTGCTGTTCGCCAACTCTTGCGGAGTTACGCCGCGACTGCCCAGGTCCGCTGGATTATCGCTAGATTCCACATGACTCCATCCCTCCATTCCTACGAGCTCAGCAATTTTTGCGACCAGATTCGCCACGAAGGTTGTCCAGCAGTACGGTGGCTTCTTCATCCAAGAGGACACGATGGTCGAGTTCGTCCATTTGAAGATGGTCGGCTGCGTTACGTCGAATTGGGGGAGCAAAGCGTGGATAAATTCGGCCAGAAGCAATGCTCCACATAATTCCAACCGTTGTAAAGAGACGGTTTTAACTGGGGCTACCTTGGTTTTACCTACAAGTAAACTTACATGGGGAGTCCTGTTTGTTGTGCGGTCGTACACTCTAACATACAGGGCGGCTGCATATGCCTTTTCCGAGGCATCGCAAAACCCGTGAAACTCGATTTCTTGCCACGGTGTGAAATGAATCCACCGTGGAATTTTAATTTCTGAAATGTGGGTATAATTTTTGAGGAAAGTTTCCCATCGCCGGTGAGGGTCTGGAGGGAGGCTATCATCCCAATCAATCTTCGTAAGCCATATGTCTTGCATCAAGATTTTGCTTCTACTACTATGGGTCCTAACCAGCCTGCGCGGTCGAATAATTTGGCAACATAAGACAGAAACTCATGTTTGTTGTAATTTGGTTTTGTAGGGATTTCCTGGACGCTAAAATGGAACATATCGTGTACCGCATTCCACCGTATGCCTAACATCCTGGCTTCGCTGAGGTCATCAATTTCCACGAACTCTTCCTTTAGCAGGTGCTCCTTTGGTAACGCTGCCAAGGTCTCTTTCGATTTTGATGTCCATTTCCGAGGGGGAATCCAGATTCCTTGAGCGCTTCTATGAGCTCGTCACGAGCTCGTAGTGCTGTCTCGCGGTCATGGGCACCGGCGAGAACGTCGTCGACGTACATATGCTGCTTCAATATCCTGACAGCTAAAGGAAAACGAACCCTGATATCGTCAGCTAACTGGTGGAGAGTCCTGATAGCTAAGTACGGGGCACAGTTTACTCCAAAATTCACGGTGCGGAGTTCGTAGTCTACAAGCTCATCGTTCTGGGACTCCCGAAAAATTATCCTGTGAAACTGGGTGTCGTCGGGGTGTAACAGGATCTGCCTATACATCTTCTCGATGTCTGCGTTGAACACATGTTTAAAAAAGCGCCATTTTAATAATAGGACAGTAAGGTCGGCTTGTAGAACTGGTACAGGGTAGAGAACATCATTCAGACTAATTCCATTTGACGTGGGACTTGAAGCGTTGAAGACCACGCGCACCTTCGTGGTGGTACTGTCCGGTTTGATGACTGCATGGTGAGGTAGGTAGTAGGGAATTGAGGAGTTCCTGCCATCCGCGGGCTTCACTGGACTCATATGCCCCAGATTGATGTACTCCCGCAGCACCCTATGGTACTCGTCCTTTAACTCCGGTTTTCTACACATAGAGCTTTCGTTCCGGATGAACTGTTGCACTGCGCTGCTTCGCGAATGTCCAGTATTGAAGTCGTCGGGGAATTCATGTCGAAATCGTAATGCTACCATGTACCGTCCGTCATCATTCCTGATCGTTGTCCTTGCATAGTGGTTTTCGCAAAATTGTTCCTCGGGAGTAACAGACTTTTTGTTCGGAACTTGCTCTAATTCCCAAAACCGCGTTAACTGGGCGCTCAAAAATTCCGTATAGAGGGAGACGCGTATGGAGGGGGAGCGGGGCTGGGCGAGTCAGGATCCAGCCAAAAACTGTTTCCTGAGCTAATAAGGAGCCTAAGACATCCTTCTTTACACACCCTTTTATTACCGCGGGGTAGAAGTCAGCACCGATAATCATGGCGACCTGCTGACTTTTGTGAAAGTTGACTTCGGCCAACTGCATCGGGGGAGTTGACCAAGATAGGCTTGGTCGACAGAAAAGTGGGGAAGACTACCTGTCAGTTGGGGGAGAATGAGGCCTCTTGCCTCGATTTTGAGCTGGGGGTCGACAGGTGATCTTAAAATGAACAGTGCTACTTTACGCACGTTTGCAGCGGACGTGGAATTGATGCAGCTTACCTTAGTTTTTGCCGCGCGTTTTGGAAATTTGATGCGTCTCTGGAGGCGCTCTGTGATAAAGGTCTCTTCTGAAGCCAAATCCAGAAGAGCTCTGGCTTCATATGCTACTCCATTATAACATAAGTTTACCATGGTGGTTCCTAAAATGATATTCCTAAAATTCGCCGCGTACAACGCGTTTACATTCCCTGAGGTCGTTGGGTCCTGAGATGGTTGAGTCGTATTAGTTTGGGGGAAGGGACTGGTTGTTGATGGAATTTGCCTGTTTCCATTTGGGTTGCGATGCAGGAGTGAATGATGACGCTGATGGTAAGTCATGCAATTAAAGGTACTAGTACAATTACGTGCAACGTGTGAATGCGCGGGGCAATTCATACATAAATTGTACTTCTTTACTACCCTACAGCGCTCCTCTACCTTCATTGCTAAAAACTTGGGGTACGACTTCAGAGTATGGGGAACATTGGGGCACAGCCTGCAGTCTGCCTGCGAAACATTGCTTTTGATTGATTGGCTGATACCTTCATTTTTTCATGGGTGGATGTCGAGGGCCGACTGATTGCTCCGCGGGAAACTCGAACTCCTTGAATTTCCGACCCTGTCTCCAAGGTTTGGAACCTGCTCGTCAGGAAATTTTCCAGATCCTGCCACGCCGGAATTTCGCTTTTATTGGTAATTCCCTGCTCCCATAAGGCTAGTGTTGCGTCCGGCAGCTTGCTAGATACCAGATAAATAAAGATTGTATCCCAGTTGTTGGTATCAATGCCATGCATTTGCAGTATCGAGATGCAGTTATTTACAAATCGCTGTAAATTTTTTATTTCAGTCCTCCGCTATCCTGTCACCAATGGCAGGTTAAATAATATTTTCAGCTGAGATCTTATCATGATTCTCTTGTTTCGAACCTATCGGAAAGGTTTTGCCACGCAATGGCAAAACCCTCATTCGTGAGTGGGGTTTTCTTCACAATATCCCTGGCCTCCCCACGAGTTTTGTGATTCAGGTGGTATAACTTTTCCACTTCACTTAGCCGCGTATTATTTATGTATATGGCCGTAAACAGATCCCGAAAGGATGGCCATGCGGTGTAGTCACCATAGAAAATTTCGGTGTCGCACGGTGGAAGTTTAACGCTGGAGCGCACTGTTAAATCAGGCTCGTGTGAGAGGTGATTTACCGTGGAGGAAGGTTGACGGATGAGGGTAAGGTTATGGATGGTCTCACCCATTAGGGCTGCGCACGTCAAATATGCTGTGTAGCAATTTTGTTACTTAACCTTCGCCTCTCGCAAGGCTGTGGCCCCGTCATCGTCGTCGGTAAGGTCTCGGAAGTAGCTGTTAAAACACTTCTTAACTGTCTCCCAAAGGGCCTTAAGTTCTTCCTTTTGGATTTCAAAGGAAAACCCCGTGTGATGCGCCCCTGGAGTTTCGTTAAACCGATTTTCAAACTCCAGAAGCGCATCACAAGCGCGCTAGAAATCCTGGACGTTGGCCATGTTCAGGGACCCTAGATAAATAGCTATTTACAAACTGGTGAGAGAGGGGTACTGCGTAAGGGGCGGCGTTCGTCGCAACTTAAGGGGGTTTGGTCAACTATGTATCAATATTCCGCTTGTGGGCACGTAAGGGGCTGAAAGTTGCATTTAGCACTGCCAAGGGGGGTGAAAAGCTAGAAAGTGGTACTGCGTTCGCTGCAACTTAAGAGGCTTACTAAAGCAAAGTAGCAATATACAGTTTAAAATAGGCAAAAAGGAAAAAAAAACTCACCCGCTTAGTGCCTAACGTTTGGTCGACTTACTGGTTGTATATTCCCAAAGCGGTGGGCCGTTCTTGTGGGCCTTGAAAATAGTGCGCTACACAATATCCTTCCAAGTCGGTGGGCCGTACGTGTGGGCCTTTAAAAGTTTGCTGGTTGATATCCAAAGCAGTGGGCCATTCGTGTGGGCCTTTAAAACTTGCTGCGTGAAAGCCAAAGCGGTGGGCCGTTCGTGTGGGCTTTAAGGATTTGTTGCGTGAAAATGTTGCGCTACACACTAGCTTTCCAATTCGGTGGGCCGTACGTGTGGGCCTTTAAAGTGGTGCTGGTCTTCTGAACCGATTTCAAAATGGTGGGCCGGTCGTATTGGCCGATATCTACTAATACTAGGGTGATTCAAAAGTAAAAAATTTTGAAATTTTCATAGAGAACGTTCGGATTCTTGAAGATAGCTGGAAAAATAGCCCCCTGTTAAAATTTGGACTTTTTTGAAGGACATTTGGAGGTTGCTCAACGCCATTTTATATATTTCAGAAAATGAGAATTTTAAAAGCAATCCTTTAGAAAAGTAATCATATTTTCATCATTTTCTTATGGATGTGGCTGAAACTTTGCAAATATATTGCATAATAATGTAGTGGAAGAATGGGATAAAAAAAAATCCTATAGGATATTAATAATCACTTGTATTAACTAGTTAATTAGCATGTTTTGTCTTTGAAGCAATTGGTATTTACAATGTTTTTTTTTTTTTTTTTTTTTTTAACCAGCAAGCGCATACTAAAGCCTTCAAAGATCATGTTGAAAATCATTCTTATAGCCGCTCGTATCATTAAGGACCCAAACCATCAATTAAAAAAAATCACCTCATTAGCATCACTCATACGCCCTGTTGATTCCATATATTTTAACAACTATGTATGTGACAAGTACAAAAAAGTAATTATTCTGCATAAAACCACTTACCATTCCATAAAGAAAGAACAATAACAAATTAAACAAAACAAGTTGTGGCACATTTTTTATGAGTCTGTAATGCTCGTGTGTTTATTGCATGAAACATAATAAAAAGCCTTATGATTGGTGTATTATTTTGATCACGTCTTCTTTATTTGCCCTTGGTAACATCTTTTGATGGTTGCGTACAGTCAAAAATAGCGCTTGCTGCTGCTCTTCGGGTTTTGAAATTGTATTGTTAAGACTTTGAACGAGTGCGACTCCACGTCCAGCGGGATCGTTCACAACTTTTAAATTTGCTATAATTTTTTTAAGTGTTTCATAGTTGTAATTTTTTGGCCAGTATCTTGCATTTAAATTTAAGAAGCTTATATCCTCAATTGCAAGTATTTTAAAAAAGTTTTTGCTGTTAGCAGAAACGAAGTTGTCTAACTTAAGGGCTTTAATGCTATTCATATTTATTTCAGCCCGTACCTTTCTATTACTTATCACTTTGCCTTCTTGAGTGGATTCATCAGAATTTATTATTTTAGCAATTTTGTTTTTTGTTGCAACACATACTTGTTCGTCAAATAACGAAAGGCAGAAGTACCACAAGTTGCGACAAAATTTGTTTAAAGCAGCATCACTACTCTCACTATCAATACTTCTATAAGCATGCAGCTTAAAATATTAGGTCGTTTCGCGGTGCTTCGATTGTAACTGGCGCATTGTACCATCCAAACACATATACAGTTGCAACAAACATACTAATTCGCTTAACTTAATTTCTTTCATTATCAGAAATGGCAAATTCGTTGCGAAAAATATAAATCTTTAGAGCGTAAATAGCCTTTGCCATTCATCTTGCGAGGTGCATAGCTCCAGGAAGCCTAAACTTTGGTTTTTACAAACTACCTGTAAAAACAAGGACCAATTCCAAGAGCTCCTTATAATCGTCACGCGGTTGCACCAAGAGTAGCTTTTCGGAAACAAATTGGTTGACTTCGTGGCAATTATGTGTTATGTATGTCGCCACATCTGGATAACTTGATCCACTCTCAAAATTATTTTTGTCTAAGTTGCCCCACGATTCTTTGAATCGTTTGAAAATAGAGGGCTCTGGACCAGCAGATGGACCAAACCATACGAAAAAGGCAGCTTCTATTACGAGCTCAAATGCGTGATGCCGACAAGCAAAAAATAGTAAGTCTCTTTTCAATTTATTTTGTAGACTAAAGCAGGCCCCAATCTTCAGCCCTGTATTAGAACTTGTTGTGTCAAAACACATAACACGGGTCAAATCTGCGATATTCCACTCAATTAAAGGTTCAGAAAGAACTTTGCTCATTTGATCACCTGTTCCGCGATTCAGTGCTGGTATACCTAACAGCTGTTCATCTCCGGTTGCAGTTGATACCACAATTGGAAGTTTTTCAATTTTTTTGATACCTTAAAAATTATGAAATACTAGCAGATCAGGCAGATGTTGTTCTGCCCTAAATTTGGCCTATCTTCATACATTTTAATAAGCTTTTTCCGTCTAACTCTGCCCTACCCCTCCACACTTTTTCCTAATCTTTTTATTCACTCCTCCGTCCGTCTTTTTCGCTTCATCTCCATCTTCGTCTCATTCTATCTCTTTCTCAGTCTCCTTCTCTCTTTTCTCTTCTCTCAAGTTTTTCTCCTTTTTTTCATCTCTTATTGCCAGTCCCAGATGGTGGTATGTATTTTGTTCCACTCCCACTCCGAGTCGCAGTCTCAGTCCCAGTCCAAGTCCTAATCCCAGTCCCAGTCCGTCTCTGGTATACTTCCCGGAAAAAAGCGTCGTAAATATTAATATAGGCAAATTTATGTACGAAACTTCAGGCAAATCGAATAGGACGTATGTAAATAGGTATGTGGGTATTATTAATTCTTGCCTTTATTTCGGCTTCGCATGCATATTTATCAGTTTTGCCAGGTTGATGCGACTAAATCGAATATCACAATGAACTTTAGAGCTCTCAGCAACAGCTTTCATTTGATATCCATAATACACATACATTCTAGGGGTATCCGGGTCCATGTTTTGTCCTATATCTCGAGACCGTAGTCACTCAGCGGTGTAAAACTTACTCTGTATTACAGCGCACATCAACATCATCAATTTGATACCAATAATATAAAAATACATTCTAGGTGTATCCGGGTCCATGTTTTGGACTATATCTCGAGACCGTATTCACCCAGCGGTGTAAAACTTACTCTGTACTAAAGCATACATGAACAGCTTAAATTTGGTACCCATAATTTAAAAACAAATTCTAGGTGTATCCGGGTCCACGTTTTATGCTATATCTCGGAACCCTAGCCTCCCAGTTGTATGAATATTGTCCTGTACTATAGCACTCATCAACAGTTTTCATTTGATGTCCATATTGTATAAAAAAAACACCGTTTTCCAACTCAAAATAAGTTAAATATTTTGAAAAAAACGGTGTTTTTTCAAAATACTAAATTTTTTACTAAATTGACCGTTTGGGTTCATTTTTTTTTTTAAATATGTTTTTAAATGTACTTTTCGGAAAAAATACAAAAAAAATTTTAAAGTTTTTTTTCAATTAAATAAAAAAAAAAAAATTCTCGGCCCACTCCGGGACTAGCGGGGATGATTGCAGAATTGATTGAAGTTTTTTATGAGAAAAAAAGGGCGAAATTCGAAAAATCTCGAAAAACTGAAAAATTACAAAAAAAAAACTTTAAAAATGTTTTTGAATTTTTTCCGAAAGTACATTTAAAAACAAATTTAAAAAAAAAGATCCCAAACGGTAAATTTTTGAAAAAGTTATAGCATTTTGAAAACAAAAACGGTGTTTTTTTTTTTAAATTCATAACTTTTTTTGAGTTGGATGAAAAAATTTTAAAAACTTCTGAAAAACATCTCTCGTAAGCTAGAAAAAGAAGAAAAACTTTCAGCCAATTCTAAAGGGGCCGGGTTCAAAATTGGTCGAAATGGGCTGGAATACCCCATATATAGATGTGTAGCAGCTGCAATTTTAAATATTATAACTATTATATACCATTGCCTGCTGGTAACAGTTTACCATCCCAGTGAAGCGTGAGTGGACCGACTGGTTTAAAATCTAATCGGATTTAATTTTTTTTTTTTTTCTTTATTAACAACTTTGATATACAATATATATACATACATCAATTTGCTTCCGCTAGCCGTGTTGTTTGCCGAGTTCGACGAATTGAAGAATAGCTAACCGGCTGATTCGATGCACTGTTCCCCAACGCTTCAGTTATTACTGGAAGAAGCATTGCGGCTTTTCTATTACTAACTTTAACTCTGTCTAAAATAAGAGCAACATTTTGGGTTAGAATCTTTTTAGAAGGTGCTTTGTTCTTTAGTTTGAAGTATTTTGAAGGAGCGAACTCAGCTTCGCGGTTTGTATCGCTACAAATACTTAAATACGGAGACAAAGATGATTGCCTTAATTCATTGGTGCCTGCCTTGATGTCAAACAGATCAACATTTACACTGTCTTCAGTATTAGCATCATATACTGACTTGTGTTCTTGAATTTTTTGATTTTTCACATTTTTTGTAGCACCGTTATTGATCACGCTAAATATCTTTTTTAATTTCTCTTTGAAATGTGGTTTTTTGTATTTTTCTGTTTCGGACATTCTATTTTTGTTCTTTTTTAACTTTGACCAGGCTTTGAAAAGATTAAGCACATCACCAACTACTCGGTTTTTCGCTCGTGTTGGTACTCCCAATTTAAAACATAGTTGCAGAACATCTTTCGTTGTATTGTGTGCGCTTTCTTTTAAAGTGCACCTTTTTTTAAATGATAGAAACCGAACAAGGATAGCACATGACTCTGGGCTGGTAAGGTTATATTTGGTAAGTTTGAAATCACTCTACCGACTAACCACATTATGCAATTCAAAATTGTTCACAACGCGTCTTTAAAAAATTTACTTTTTGCACGAATAAACATATGGAGAATGAAATTTGTCTTTCAAACAAGAAAGTAATGTCAAGGCCAACAATTCTGTCGTGTTTAAAGTACAAAGGAAAAGCACAACTTTAATAAGAACAAGTACTACCCGAAAGTCATCGACCAACTACAACTACCACGAGAAGATTTTGTTTTATTTGTTGTTGTTTGTTTTTATGGAATGGTAGGTGAAGAAGAAGAAGAGCAGCAGCAAGCGCTATTTTTGACTGTACGTAACCATCAAAAGATGTTACCAAGGGCAAATAAAGAAGTCGTGATCAAAATAGTACACCAATCATAAGGTTCGCTTTTTATTATATTTCATGCAATAAACACACGAGCGTGACAGACTCATAAAAAATTTGCCACAACTTGTTTTGTTTTATTTGTTATTGTTCTTTCTTTATGGAATGGTAAGTGGTTTTATGCAGAATAAATAATTTTTTGTACTTGTCACATACATAGTTGTGAAAAAATATGGAATCAACAGAGCGTATGAGTGATGCTAATGAGGTGATTTTTTTTTAATTGATGATTTTGGTCCTTAATGATACGAGCGGCTATAAAAATGATTTTTAACGTGATCTTTGAAGGATTTAGTATGCGCTTGCTGGTTAAGAATGAAAAAAAAAAAAACATTACAAATACCAATTGCTTCAAAGACAAAACATGCTAATTAACCAGTTAGTACAAGTGATTATTAATAACCTATAGGATTTTTTTTTATCCCATTCCTCCACTACTTTATTATGCAATATATTTGCAAAGTTTCAGCCACATCCAAAAGGAAATGATGAAAATATGATTACTTTTATAAAGGATTGCTTTTAAAATTCTAATTTTCTGAAAAATATAAAATGGCGTTGAGCTACCTCTAAATGTCCTTCAAAAAAGTCCAAATTTTAACAGGGGGCTATCTTCAAGAATCCGAACGTTCTCTATGAAAATTCCAAAATTTTTTACTTTTGAATCACCATAACTCATACAGACGTGTGTAGGTGAGATCAGAAGAAATTACTTACCTGGGCTGTATCTGTCAAAAGTTTTATTGCGATTATACACCCGTTTTATCGCTGGCCGTCTGGTTTTGTTGAACCGTGGCAGGTCTTCTATCTTCTGATGACTCCGTATCGACTCACAGAAATGCAGTAGAAGGTTTGCTGTTTCCTTACCACTTCGTTTGTCGAAAAGTTGCACGAGATTTAAATTTTAACACAACAAATTTCAATTTTTAAAACTGGTTATCAAAAAAAATGCTTCACTCTGTCAAATTTTGCTCTTGAGTGCTTTCAGAGGCTTTCACCCTCTTTTAACCACCTTTTGTGGAATCACTACCCTGCTTTTCAGGGCCTTTGCTCACAAACACTTTTGCTTTGATACTCTGCTTTTGTTTTCTTTTTTTGAGGGGTATATTCACCCTTTTTAAAGCACCTTTATCACTTCACCGCCCTGCTTTCCAGGGACTTTTGCACACACACACAACTGACCTAGTATGCTCTGCTTTTTTGGGATATATTCACCCTCTTTTTAGGCACCTTTATCGCTTCACTGCCCTGCTTTTCAGGGAGTTTTTCACTCACACACAACTGGCCTAGTATGCTCAGCGTTTTTTTTTTTGGGGGTATGTTCACCCTCTTTTAAGGCACCTTTTTCACTTCACTCCCTGCTTTTCAGGGACTTTTGCACACACACACAACTGGCCTAGTATGCTCTGCTTTTTTGGGGTATATTCACCCTCTCTTTGGCACCTTTATCGCTTCACTGCCTGCTTTTCAGGGACTTTTGCACACACATACACAACTGGCCTAGTATGCTCAGCGTTTTTTGGGGGTATCTTCACCCTCTTTTAAAGCACCTTTTTTCACTTCACTGCCCTGCTTTTCAGGGACTTTTGTACACACGCACGACTGGCCTAGTATGCTCGGCGGTTTTTTTTTTAGGGTATATTCACCCTTTTTTAAAGCACCTTTTTCACTTCACTACCCTGCTTTTCAGGGACTTTTGCACACACAACCAACTGGCCTATTATGCTCTGCTTTTTTGAAGTATATTCGTCCTCTTTTTAGGCACCTTTATCGCTTCACTGCCCTGCTTTTCAGGGACTTTTGCATTCACACACAACTGGCCTGGTATGCTCTGCGTTTTTTTTTTTTTTGTGGAGTATTTGCACCCTCTTTTAAGGCACCTTTTTCACTTCACTGCCCTACTTTTCAGGGACTTTTGCACACACACACAACTGGCTTAGTATGCTCTGCTTTTATGGGGTATATTCACCCTCTTTTAAGGCACCTTTATCGCTTTACTTCCCTGCTTTTCAGGGACTTTTGCACACTTTCACTTCTAAGGTTTATTATGCAGTGGCCACCATTGGGGACTGTTCGATTAACAGCCTTAACGTACCGGTATTCTAATGGTGGTCGCGGCCACACTCTTTTGTTGTATCGGAGCGCAAACTGGTCAACGCTCAACTAGTTGTCACGCTTTTCTAGTCTTTTCATTGGTCTCATTTCCGCTGGATTGCACTTAGGATATGCCGTGTACGGAAGGCTGTAATGGTAATTCAAACTGGCAAGAAATAATTTGCGTTTTGCTTTAGTTTTTTAATATATGTACATGTAAAAGTACTATACCTACGTTACCTTTTTCCAAGTAAAATGTTACCTTTTGGTTGCTGTCCTTGTGGCCTCCAACACTTTGCTGTTGCTCCGGGGTGCCTCTGGAGTATAGCGGCTTCCAAATTTACCATCAAACCAAGATATTGTAGTATTTTTTCCTGCCCCATTTCCCAAATCTTTTTTTTGCAAAGGATAACTACTGAGTGTCAAAACCAAATGTAAATAAACAGCTTCTTACTTACACTGGCTATTCACAATGGATTTTGGTATGTTGTATTTGATTGAATTCCAATGGGACTTGGCAATTGTTGGTGGGCAGGTTTTAAAAAGGCAACATTGTTGGAAAAGACAAAAGATATGAATTTTGTGGTTGGACGCGTAAAGCAAAAGGAAACTAATGGCAGCTGGTTTTATTACCAAAAAATGTTTCAAGATCCGGCTCGAAGGACCATGTTCGAGCGGGGATAAATGAAGCCGGAATTCCTCGTGAATTTTGGAAACGGGGAAATGGGGAGCCGGTTCTTGAAACTCGCTATAAAAGAAAAACTTACCAGCTGTACCTAGCTGTCCAACAACAAATAGAAAAACACTCTTCTCTTAGGATGTATGAATGTTGGTGTATATATATATGCTAGCCTATTGCACAGGCCTTTATTCAAAATTTAGGTAAATCACAAAGGAAAAATAAAATAAAAGGTATGGTAAAACACTCACCTGGTGTTCGCTGGTAAAAGAATAAGGGAGAGCCTATAGCTGTTCGTCCCTTTTATAGGCTCTAAGGAACTGGTGCCATTTAAAGGAACCGTGTTTAGTAGAGCAAAGTCCAAAAAAGGAAAAGAAACGCAACGAGTGCTTGCAGCGAGTGTCCACCAGCGACCTCCCCAGGTGAGGTTTGGGGATGATAATGCAGGCTTTAACAGTTGATATTTACATTTTTTTCAAACGAATCTTTAGATACGCTCTTGAATGCTTTTTAGATGTCTATATTTATATTTTACATAATTTTTGAGTACTATAGCCATTGCAATGATCAATAGCACAAATACGCATATTAAAACAATCAACCAAATATCTGGAATGTTTGGAATATTTTTCGTTTCTACTTCAACTGGTGGCTCATATTTAACTATTATATTCTCTGAATTTGAAGACTTTTCTTTTCCTACTTCATATCCAGCTATTGCTATCATAATGCCGTTTGACATTTTTTTCCACCAAGACATTTTGAAGAGAAAGATAAATATTTCCTTCTGTTTCCTAAAAAATTCTATTTTAAGCTTATTTTTAATAAAATTTCTTTGTTTTTATTCTTAATTCTATTATTATTGAACCTATGCATTCCAGTTTATTTAAAATTTTCCTTTTACATTATTTTCATC